>NW_024081956.1:0-106101 GCF_003009895.1 Hyaena hyaena | reverse complement strand
TCTGCGAAGAGTGAAAGTTTGACTTCCTCTTTGCCAATTCTGATGCCTTTGATTTCCTTTTGTTGTCTGATGGCTGATGCTAGGACTTCCAGCACTATGTTAAACAACAGTGGTGAGAGTGGACATCCCTGTCGTGTTCCTGATCTCAGGGGGAAAGCTCTCAGTTTTTCCCCGTTGAGGATGATGTTCGCTGAAGGCTTCTCATAGATGGCTTTGATGATGTTTAAGTAGGTTCCTTCTATCCCAACTTTCTCTAGAGTCTTTATTAAGAAGCGATGCTGTATTTTGTCAAATGCTTTTTCTGCATCTATTGACAGGATCATATGGTTTTTATCTTTTCTTTTATTGATGTGATGGATCACACTTATTGATTTGCGAATGTTGAACCAACCCTGTAGCCCAGGAATGAATCCCACTTGATCTTGGTGGATGATTCTTTTGATATGCTGCTGGATTCAATTTGCAAGGATCTTGTTGAGGATTTTTGCATCCATATTCATCAAGGATATTGGCCTATAGTTCTCTTTAAAATTTCAATTTTTAAATTGTGTTAAATTCTTAAGTTTAGTTCTCTATTGAAAAAAGTAAGATGTTACTAAATTTTTCTTTCTTCTTTTTAAAAAAAATCGTCTAAAACTAAAAAGTGAACCTAGTTTACTAGTCAGTTTCACCATAGCAATACTAAAATACCACTTTGAAAAGAGTTATTGTGCTTCATAAATAAATTTACTTTAATGCCTTTGGAAATTTAAATTCCAAATATTTTGCTTTGGATCAACCAAACTTTGGAAAACTGGAAAACTGTACATGTAATATAGTTATATAGCTATATATATATATATAATTGTATATATATATATATATAATTGTAGTTATGTATTATATATAGTTACAAATACTTACATATAGTTATATACATAGTTATGTATTTAGAATATATATATATTCTAAAATCCTCCCCAATACACTATTTTCATATATTAATATATTAGATGGTTTAAAAGAGACAAAAAATTTATTCTCATCCATGAGCTAGAGATATATTGGCTAGACTCTGAAATCACAAATCAGTTGACAAAGGCATAAGACAGAGGCTTCTAAACCAAAGGAGAGCATTCAGTTAAGCCAGGAAAGTTCTTTCCCCTGTCTGATGGATATTCTGTGGCTGGTTTAGTGTGATACTACACTAAACCTTAAAAAGGGATATCAGACAGTGCCAAACAAACAATTCTTTGACGTTCCCATTGGCTCCAAACATCTTACTTTGCCTCATGAACAAACAACCCTCAGACATCTTTCCTTGGGATTTACATTTGGACTGACAGGAGTTGATGGCACATGGCCCATCTCAATTCATTCTGTACACATACACACTTACAACTCAGAATTCTCACTATTTAATAATCCTTCATTTTGGGGCACAGGATATGAGTGCCTAGGAAGGAAAATTGTCTCAGTCTCCCCTATCTTGAAAAACACAACATAGCAAAGAATTTTTAATGAATTGGTGCATGCAACTTGAATTCTACCTTTACGTTGTGTGAAAGGGTGTGTGTGTGTGTGTGTGTGTGTGTGTGATTGTATATGCATATTATACTTAATATATGTATGGTTCTATAAGAAAATTTTTAAACTTCCTTCTATATAATTTCTCCATTAAAAATGGAACTCTCACTCTAGCTCTATCAGTTTCACTTGGATAAATAGCTATGTATTTTGATAAGAAGCAATGATAACATGAGCTTTATAAAGGAAATCCTGAGAAACCATCATTGTGAAAAGATATATTTCATTCTCCAGTACTGAAAAAATAATGTTTTAATTGTTGTTACATGGCTTTTCTTTCTACTATTGATGCCTTACATGATTTTAGAGTGTTTTCATTACTTTTGGCAAGGTACAAACAGGTCACAAATGGGTAGATCAAACTTTGCAGAAGCCTTTCTGGTGGATATTTATTGACATCCAGAGTTCCAGAAGATGCATTGTTTCTTCTGTGACTGTAAGTGATCTAAAAATGATGATGTAACTTTCCATGCGCAGGATACGTGTTCACAAATTTCAGTTCTACCGTGCTCTACTGAAACATACTACCGGGACCAGAGCAGGGTACAAATGAGAACCAGCCCAGATTAATGGAGTGTGAGGAGCCACCCGTAATAAGGTTTCAAGTGAAGTGATTGGAAATAATTTTTCCTTTAGCGTACACTTGAAAGGAAGGGCAGAAATGGGCAAAGGCTAACCACCATGACTTAGCTTTATCAAGAAGCACTCCAGAGCAAATCAGCCCAGACAATTTTAGCACCTTTGGTTTTTAGAACACAGTTGGATATGATGTCAACATCAAGGAACTGACAGAGTGAAGCTAACTGGTGTGAAAAAAAAAAAAATCCATCCCACTCCTTCTGAAGATGCTTCTAAATACCAGTTGTCTAAAGCTATTGATAAGCACAGATGCATTATTAATGAAGCCAGCAGCCTGCCCGGTGCTACTCTGATGGTTCAAGCATTTAGTAGGAAATATTTCTGTGAAATTTTGCACAAAATAATGACAGTGTCTGTCTTAAATGAAACCAATGGCTGTTGTAAGCTCTGGGGAAGCTGGGAGTACACAGCTGCTTTCTAGAGAAAGGCAGCGGGGCACCACCTGCTGAAGACAGGCAGGCAGGCAGACAGTGGCCCACCGAATATTGACTAGTTAATGAATCAGGACAACAGGAACCCTGTCTCTTCAAACATGGCACTGTCCCTTCATCATGGGCTTTTTATCACCCTAATGAGCTACTTGAAGAATTAGATGCTAAAATGTCTTCTAGCAAGTCTCAAAAGACTAGGACTCAAATTGTCACAATGAAAAGTCCTCTGCAACATAAGAGTCTGTTTTCTTATATTATCTCTCTCATTTTTCTCCCCCCTCTGTCTCTTGCCTTCTCTTTCTTCATTTCTTCCATCCTACAAATTTTGTTGTAAGAATGCCAGGTAAAATCCTATGTTAGAAAGAAGCTTTAGAATTGCTTTCTCCATAAATTTCTGATATATTAAAAACACAAAAAAGGTACATGAGTGGTCTGATTAAGCTCCTCTGAGAAGCCTTTGAAGAAGACTGTGTGCTCACAGGGTCTTTCCTCAGAGACTTCCATAGTGAAGCTTGTGGATGAATCAAGCTTTCCCATCATGTCGTGCAGAAAGAAATAAAATCTTGAATCCAGCAGAACGATTCCAGCTAGTTGAATGGCCCTTAGATTGCTACACAAGAAGCCTGATTCTTGTGACTCACACAAATTATAACTGCAAGAGGTTATTCAAGGTTTCAGTGGTCACAAAAACCAAAAATGTTGACAAAGTTATATTTTCATTTACTACTTGAATGACAGTTTCCTTGGTTCCCCCCTTATTTGTTTAACAAGGATTTATTGAACCCCATGATATATCAGGCACGAGATTGGGTTCTAGGGATACAACAGTAATGAAGACTGACCCCTGCTTTCATGAGGTTTACATCCTCTTTGGGCATTTATATGTAATAAACTAATACACAAATATTTAAAGGCAGGAATTACTGATTGTGTTAAGTGCTTTGTAAGTTGTAATTACAGCATCAAGAGAGTAATGGGATTGGGAGAGAGACTCCTGTGCAAACCAGAGTTGTGAGGATGGTCTTGTGAGGTGGTATTTTAGCTGAGAAGAGACCTGCAAAGTGAGAAGGAGCCAGCCAATGCAATAAGTCAGATGGCAGGCTTTCCACGAAAGAGGAAAGCAATTCTGGGGTTCTGTCATGTCCTAGGCCCTACCTTGGAGCTCTGTTGGTTGGGGCATAGTGAGTCAGCAGGAGAGAGCATGAGATAGGTCAGAAATGTTCACCTTAAAGTACATACATCTTTTCAGCATTTATAGTATGTGGCTTTTCCTATATTCATTCTCCCCTTGTTCTTTACTAACAAAGTTGTGATTTTATTCCAAACCATGACATGCCTAGATAAAAGACTACATTTCCTGGCTTTTTTATTTCTTTGTCATTAATTATTAATTTTTATTTTTTTACAAGTAAGAGTGGTTATTGAGATATAAGCAGAAGACATTAGGAGATTTGGTAGGTGCCACTCTGGAAAACAGTGTGGAGGTTCCTCAAAAAATTAAAAATAGAATTACCCTACAACCCAGCAATAGCACTACTAGGAATTTATCTAAAGGGTACAGGAGTGCTGATTCCTAGGGGTACATATACCCCAATGTTCATAGCAGCACTATCAACAATAGCCAAATTATGGAAAGGACCCAAATTTTCATCAACTGATGAATGGACAAAGACGAAAAAGAATGAAATCTTGCCATTTGCAACAATGCGGATGGAACTGGAGGGTATTATGCTAAGTGAAAGAAGTTGGTCAGAGGAAGACAGATATCATATGTTTATACTCATATGTGGAAGTTGAGAAACTTAACAGAAGACCATGGGAGAAGGGAAGGAAAAAAATTAGTTATAGAGAGGGAGGCAAACCATAAGAGACTCCTAAATACATAGAACAAACTGAGAGTGGAAGTGGATGTGTGGGTGGGGAAAATGGGTGATGGGCATTGAGGAGGGCACTTGTTGGGATGAGCTCTAGGTGTTGTATGTAAGTCACAGGAATCTACTCCCAAAGCCAAGAGCATACTGTATACACTGTATGTTAGTTAATTTGACAATAAATTCTATTAAGAAAAATAGAAAAAAGGAAGAGGTTGGGTGGATTTCTGGGATATCCATTTAAGGGAATCGACATAGCTAGGACACATGACCTTTTTTTTTTTTTTTTTTTTGCTTTTCCTTCCCCTCCTTTTTTTTTTTCTTGCCTGAATTGTGGCTGTTAGGCAAGAGCTCCAGCAACCATGTTGGGCCATGTGTCAGTCTTGAAAATAAGAGCTGTAAGAATGATGCACAAAGCTAGACAAAGCACAGTCCTGATTGACTAGGGTGCATCCAGAATAGTCTTAGTGCCTACCCCCCAGCTCCTCATGTGGGAGAGAAATAAACCCCTATCTTTTCCCAGCCAATTCAGCTTGGATTTTCTGTTGTATGCAGCTGAACACGACTCTCAGAAACATAGTATCTGGTGTTATTTCAGGTTTTTATCTTTTAGATTCAAATGCTAGTTATCAAAAGAGAGTAAGTATAAAGTAGTTTACTGGTAGAGGAGACATAACTAAGATTTGAAAAAAAAAAAAGAAATAGAAGTATTTTGAGAGGGATTCTCCCACTACTAATAACGTTCTTTGAAAAATATTTTCAGAGATGATTCCTATACACATTTTTTTCATCCTTTTTAACATTTAAAATGAGACAACTTGAAAGATCTTACAAGTAGAGAAATGAAAACCTCAAAATGTCCAAAAACCCAAGAGGGACTTCGTCAATTCTGAAATCCCACTCTTTTGAGTTTAATGTACTATCATTGCTTGTTATACCTATCCTTTTGAGTGGAAATTAAAGTAGACCAGTTATCAGTTACTCGTATTTACCTTTCACCAAATAATTACAAAAATTAGTTGTGTAAAGTTTTGTGTTTTTTTTTTTTTAAATCAATGGGTATTCTTGGCTCTGTCTTCCTTGTGTTAATTAATATTAAGTGCTGTGTTCCCTTTTGGGATTCATGAGTTCATGTTGTCATATTTGAGACATCATCATATTTACATTCTTACAGTATCATCCACATTAGACATGGAATGGCTTTCCATTTCCATTTGAATAAAAGTAATATAAAGGAGGAAACATGATTGGTTGCCATTATTTGCCAAATAGGGATTTTAATTATTTTACAATTACATTACTTATTGTTAATGTCTAACAAATAGCAGTGATTTTAGAGATATTTATGAAAATTCTGATATGCAAAGTCATTAAATTATTTAGCAGTTTTGTTTAATAAGTGTAATTATCCTTTGTCTAGTAAGTTATACAATTTATTTGCTGAAAGTAGGTAAAGGGAAGGCATCAATTAAATGTTGTTTAAAAATGGGAAAACTCGTATTAAGAGAAATGCCCCCAAACAATCAGAAGTATGTTGTGGATGTGACACACCTGTATACAACTAACCTTGGTGCAAACCATGATGGGATTCATACTGTAAATAAAGTGGTGCTGAGTCACAAGGATAAGTTAATTCTAATAAGGGAATCAAAGAAGTCTTCTGAGAGGAGGTGGCATTTGAGTGGAAATGACAAGAAGGATTTGGAAAGTCTCCAGGTTGTTCCACATAGAGGAGAGAAGATGAACAGAGGCCCAGTGGTGCGGATATGTCTGATAAAGTTGGGAGAACCAGGAGGCTTAGGTTCTGGGAGGCAAGTGATGGGAACGTGGATGTGGTTTGAGACAGTGCATGACTCTTATTATTCAAAGCCACATCTCGTGAAGGGTAGAGAAATAAAACCAGTGCCTAAATGAGTGACAGGGAAGGTAGAGTCAAAGAGGAAATAGGAATAGTGGGAGAGAAAACTGCCAAAGTTGGTCCTTGCTCAGACAGGTTATCAGGCATTGAAACTGAGGTGTGAAAAGCGCCCAGCCATGTAACACATTTGGAAAAGAGCACTGTGGGCAGAGGCAGCAGGGTGTGGTGTGTGTAAGTGTCTGTCAGTGTGTCTGAGAGCAGTTGAGTGTGTGAAGGGGAGTGGCAAGAGGTAAAGTAGAAGGGGTATGTAGGAGTCAGGTCATCGTAGCCTAACATCCTTACCATGTAAGGAACTTGGATTTTATTCTGAGTGCACCGGGAAACCTTGGGAAGGATTTATGCAGGGAAGTGGCATGGCTTGGTTTATGATTTACAAGATCATTAACTCATACTTGGAGAATGGATTGGGGAGGAAGAAAAGAGACTAGGAGGCCATTGCAGGAATCTAAGAGATGTGGCAGTGGTTTAGACTGGGAGGTGAGGGATGGGGTGCAGTGGGTTTGAGAGATACGTAGGAGGTAGAGTCAGAAGGATTCATTGTAGACTGAATGTAGGGTCAGGACAGTGGGCAGGGAGTCAAATACAACTCCTTTAAAGTTTCATAACTTAAGTTATCATGACATTCCTACAGTCACTCTATTCACGAAGAGGTTATCAAAGAAGTTGGAATTCTCTAGAATTTTCAAGATTCCTATTCTACTCGCAGATTATTGGACAATAAATGTAGGTAGTGGTTCTGATTTTGTAAAAGTCAGACTTACATAAATCATAGTCTCATTTCTAAGGACCCACCACTCTATTAAGAAATTACTTTTAAATAAATTAATCTTTCTTAAAATTTTTAATGTTTATTTTAGAGAGAGAGAGAGTGAGCAGGGGAGGGACAGAGAGAGAGGGAGACACAGAATCTCAAGCAGCCTCCAGGCTCTGCACAGAGTCCGATGCTGGGCTTGAACCCATGAACTGCGAGATCACTACCTAAGCTGAAGTCAGAAACTTAATTGACTGATCCACTCAGGTGCCCCAATAAGTTAATCTTTCTTAAAATCTGAAACTAGATGCCTTAAAATAAATATAATACTCTGTAGTACTTGTAGGTTAATTTTTGGATTTTTCTTGCAACACTGTTGAAGGTCTTTATTTAAATTAAATTTTCTTGTTGATTTTGAGAGTTTATAGCTTAATCTCTTTTTTTCTAGTGTTAACGATGCGATATTCATCCCCTGTAATGGTGGTAGATAGGTTCAGCTGAGTAACTAAATACCTCAAAACTAATTTTAACCATGTAATTATTTTTCCTAATAAGACTCTGACCAGATTTGTTAGGGCAAAGGGCAAAGAAGATGGATTTGTTGTACCCTCAAGTTTTTTTTTTCCTTGATTTGGTGAAATCACGCTTTGAGCCGTCCCAAAAGGAGTAGAAAAGAAGCCGTATTGTTTGAATGCCGTGAAGTCACCTATGTAATTGATTATTGGCTAAACCCTATTTTTAAATTGTCTATATGCAACCATCTTATGCATGCCAGATTTTTAACTAAGAAGCCAGTATATTTTTTGTTTCCAAATTTCAGAACAAAAGTTTTCAGAGCTCAAGTAAATGAGAAGATCAGTAATATTTTTCTTGACTACCGCTGTTCCACCACATAGAAAGAAGAATTCCTTTTGAAAGATGTATTTTTAAGTGTCTTTCAAAGAAGTTTGGATTTGGGCTCCTGGTGGTGCCCAGGAAGTGAAATGAACCATAAATGAGACACATCAAAAGTAACTTACAAAGAATTTTTTTAATATTAAAATGATGAATCAGAGCTCAAATTAACAAGTAAAGGAGTCTGCCTATAATGAAAATCTTTTTCCAACATAACACTTCATTATAAAGGGAGTTTTTCTATAATAGAAGCAAGTGTAATTACATTTTTATATATAATTAGGACATTATTATCATTTCACCATATCAAAGTTCATTATGAGACATCTCCAATACATTTTTCATAGAGCAAAAATAAAAAGAGAACAGGAGTCCTTCAATTAGACTCCTATAAGGACATCCACAGAGACTGAGAGAAGCTGATCAAACAGCTTACTTAGCCCAAAAGGGACCAGGTAGAAGCCACGTCGCTTTTATGACACGGAAGTTGCTTTGCTTTTTGTATCCCACATAATTTCTAATTATAGTTTTTCACCCTCTCCTAGTCAAGCACAAGAAACAAGGGTGCAACAATCTCAGCTGGAGCCCAACTTCCTCCAGCATTTCAAGCTAACGTGCCACGTCTCCTAGGTGTTTACCTGGCCTGGAGTGAGTCTTACCCTGCCTGACACAAACACCTGTCACTCTGGAGGGAATCTGCAGATTATAAATTATAAAAAATAATCAAGGTCCCCTTCTGCCTCTCCCCCCACCGCCTTTTAACACCTTCGGAGGATTCTTAGGTAGCTTCTAAAGCATGAAAAAGTGACATGTTATAGATTAGTTATAAAGCAGATTGTATAACATGAAAACTTTGTCATGTGTCAGGATTTGTAAGTGTGTTTGCAAATAAATTTTGACTTGTTGGAGTTCATATATTTAATATGTTCAAAGTTAATTAAAACAAAATGCATTTTATGCATGATTTTTCTGTCCGTGTTACTGTTGTTGCAGATGAAAGGATGATAGCATGGTTGCAGGAATTGACTCTCAGTACTCCAACCTCAGAATTTCAGAATGGCTTTTTCTCAGGTCCAAAGCCCTCACTAAGCAGTGCCCTCAGGAATTCATCATGGATGTTTAACTTGCTTTTAACATCTTTAGCCTCTCCTCTGCCTCCAGGATGTGTCAGAGAAGCGGTTCTTTCAGACCCGCGTAATGAGAATACTGGACGGTCAGCAGTGGGAGCTGAGGTGAGCTTCTGCCTTGTATGGGCGGGAAACAGTCGCACAGACCGCCCTCCCAGGGCCTGACACTGGGGTCCTGGACCCCATGGCCAGAGACTTTTCTGCTCTACCTCATTCCAATGGCATTTGTCATGTTTCTCTACAATTCCCACAGTTCCAAGAATTTTTTTCTTTTGTGGGGGAAGAGAGACATTCCCAAGCAGGCTGTGTACTGTCAGCATGGAGCCTGTTGGAGGGGCTCCATCCTGTGACTGTGAGATTATGACCTGAGCTGAAATCAAGAGTTGGGTGCTTAACTGGCTGAGCCACCCAGGGGCCCCACATTTTTTTTTTTTTAAAAAGACATTTTAAAAAGTAAACTATCTCTGCTGCACTAAGTAACTTATCTTTTTATTAAGGATTTGTTGGGGGGCAGCAAGGGAGATTATGGTATACCATCAAAGGCTCCACTCTTTTTCTTTTGGACAGCAGTTTCATGTGAATCAGTACATGTAAGCTATCTCTAAAATGAAGACTCAGAAGGTGTTTCAAGAGTTTCAGGTTTATAATTTTATCTACCAATTATTTTTATTACTCTATTACATAAATATTACATTTCCATTTTATAATTAATAGAATTTATATAAATGGACAGTTCATATATGGCAGTTTTACCTGGGCTCTGTAGGTCCTTTTCTTCCTTGTGTTTTGGGCTCTTTCAGGTGCATATTATTTCTCACAAAATCCCCATAGATGCTTATCAAAATGTTAAAGAAGACTCCAAAGAACCGACTCATATATGGTACAGATGGATTTGAAATAATGCTTTTGTCACTTAAATCAACCACACTGCTTCTCAAAGTAGTGATAACTCATAGATACCAAAACTGTGATGAACTTGTTTGACCGTTCACTTGTATCGCTATGAGGATAGCTGTTGAGACGGGGAGACTCCTGTTAACAATTCACTTACCTCCCTAATTTCTTAAACCAACTTTGGTGATTGGTAGCTTTTTACTGGACTCATGTTCCTGCCAGGTTTACAATGGTATCATTACTGTTTTATGAATTGGATCTTTATGAAAAATAGCAGTCTATACTCAGGTAGACCTTCTACTTATTCCATTTGAATATTCATGAGATTTGGTTGTAAATGTTATAACTTTCTATGAGAAATTATTTCTTATAATCAGATACTTTTTCCTAATATTAAAATGCTAAATGTTAAGATGATGGTAATATTAGGATGATAGTTTCTGTTAGTAATTCTTAACGGGGGAAATCTGTTAAAAGCCTTCTCATTTTATAGCTTCTAAATTTAAATTCCCTAAGTTTTGTCATAGAGATGTGTACCATTTCCCTCTAATTAAGCTAAAAAAATCATCTTTCAGGTACCTTATTTAAATATTGTAAGTTAGGGGCACCAGAGTGGCTTGGTAAGTGTCTGACTCTTGATTTTAGCTCAGGTCATGATCTCAGGGTTTGTGGGATTAAACGCTGAGTTGGGTCAGTGCTGTCAGCACAGAGCCTGCTTGGGATTCTCTCCCTCCATCTCTCTCTCTCTACTCTTTCCCCTCCTCCCATTGTGTGCACACACTCTTTTTCCCTCTCTCAAAATAAATAAATATTTTTTTTAAAAAAATGGATAAATATTGCAGGAAAAAGTTTACAAATTACCTCCTTTTCTTTTTAGCCAAAACAAAGTTCAGTGCTTGAAAACCATCAAGGAAGAAGGGTGAGTACATCAGTTATTGGATTAATTTTATTAAACCTCTATCATATGATCAAACTGTAACTACTGTCCTATCTCACAATAAATAAAAGCTTTGACAGAAAATGAACAAGTTTATCCTGTGGACAGTACTGTCATCCAGCTGTTTCTGTGGCTGGCAGTTCCAGGTTTTGAGGCCATCTCAGAGGAAATCAGCCTGTTCGGGAGGGACTTCTGCACGAACTCATGTGTGTTTGGTTGTAATTGGTTTTGCATGCTCTGGTTGTTTAAGATTCATGTGCTGTTTATACATTCACATGCATTTGTTTATACATAGACAAGTATATATTTGACTAAGGACCCTTTGAGGGAAGGATATCTATTGGCCATTTTATTTATACCTCTTCATAGTACCTGGTAAAGAGCTCTGTCTACCACAGGTCTTATTGATTCATTATCTAACTGCTGATCACCATTACATTATGGGGTTTTGGTTTTGTTTCTTTTCTTTTCTTTTCTTTTTTTTTTTTTTGCTTTTTTGTTTTATTTTAGTTCCATGGTGCTGCTGCCTTCCAAATAAGCTGAAAAGTTCTTTCTTCTCAGAACATATGAGTGCTGGTGGGGAAAAATGGGACTGAAGGACTATAATATGTTATAATGTCCCACTGCATTTGTGATAAATACATTCTGAGGTTTCAGATGCCTTCCTAAGGAAATGTCAAGTACGTGCTCCTTATTTACAGCACAGGCATCTTTTCACAAATCAAAGAAAGTACAGGTTTTTTCACTTTGCTTTTGGAATACAGGGCTGGGTGAAGCACCTCTTTTAGCCTATCAAAGGACTAATCACACTTTCAGAGTCTGAAGTTATGCGGATTCATATTTAATTATGTTGGCCAATTATTTTGCTACACTCACTGAAGAGGGAGGATGGTGACATAGAAGAGAATTCCCAGACCACATAAACTATTGCTATCCCTCCTAGCCATCACTCTCATACTATCTACATATTCCTGTATCCTTTTCTTTTTTTTTTAATGAAACTTTCATCTGTGAAAAGAATAGCATTAAAGTGCAACAGAAGGAAGCTGTGTTCGGCATCAAGCAATATGCTGGAAGTGCTTGCAATTTAGAAATGCATTTTTTTTGCTTCTCCAGGGGGAACCATTCTTGATCTCATTGTGTTTACAGTAAAGAGCTCTAGACATGTTTTTACAACCTTGACTCCAAACTGGACTGATTTATTATACTTGAGAATTGGAGCTGTGCTCTTTTTTAACCTTTAACTCCTTAAGGTTAATATTAATAGTTATTTTTCACATAGAATGCATATATTTGTGTTTCATTCTATACATGGTGGCTATTATTGGGACAGTATTCAAGGTGAAATTAAAAGGGGGCTTTGAGGGGCACATGGGTGGCTCAGTTGGCTAAGCATCCGACTTTCACTTAGGCCATGATCTTCTGGTTCATGGGTTCGAGCCCCTTGTTGGGCTTTGCTGACAGATCAGAGCCTGGAGCTTGCTTTGGATTCTATGTCTCCCTCTCTCTCTGCCTCTCCTTTCCTCACACACACTCTTTCTCTCAAAAATAAACACTTAAAAATTAAATAAATAAATTAAAGGGGGCTTTGAAACATTTAATGAAGTGACAAATTGTCAATCTAATATCTATTTTCTTGTGCAAGAAGATAGAAACTTTATAAGTGATAAAATTAAGTATCTAAATTTATTCTTTGTGTTAATATTTCTGGCCCTAGGTAAGAGGCAGTTTATAAAAGACTGAAATGATATTGTTTTAAGGCTTCATATGTATTAAGGTAGAATAAATCCTGTTATAGGACATCTGGGTGGCTCAGGTGGTTAAGCATCCAACTTCCACTCAGGTTATGATCTCACAATTTGTGGGTTTGAGTCACAAATTGTCACAAAGGTTGAGTCACAAAGGTTGAGTCACAACCTGCTGACAGGTTGGAGCCTGGAGCCTGCTTCAGATTCTCTCTCTCTCTCTCTCTCTCTCTCTCTCTCTCTGCCCCTCCCTGGCTTGCTTTCTGTCTCTGTCTCTGTCTCTGTCTCTCTCTCTCTCAAAAATAGATAAACTTAAAAAAAAAGAATAAATCCTGTTATAAGTCTTTAACCTCTTAACTTGATACCTCTCCACAAAATTAGGCAGACAGTGGTGCACTATCATTCACAGGAGTGGACCTTTTTATTTGACTATACAATAAAAGATTTATACTTAATACTTTTCTTCCATGACACCTGTTCTTAAAAAGCTCTCTCCCCAACTCTCCACATCAGCCCCTATGTCCTTTGCAGTCCTCAGGCTGCCCATTCACTCATGCCTGTATGTGTGCTTTCATTTGGCTGGAGGCTTGCGGACTGACCACAATGCTAATAGCTGCCCTTGCAGGGTGCTCACTCTGGCAGTCAGGCTCCCAAGAAGAGCACAAACAGGATGCAAAGGCTGTCATGATTTCCAGAGTGGTCCATGCTTCCTGCATCCTTCTCCATGAGCCTATCTCTATCTGGGAGACTTGCCTGAGTCTGAAATGCTGCAGCAACAATGCTTCTGGTGAACAGAAACACTTGGCTGTGAGAAGATGCAACCCCAGCTCTGATGCGGTGATAACGCGTCTCAGGGGCAGCGTGGACAGCTGTCACGGCCAGCTCCTCTCTCGTCTTTTCTGACCTCTTTTGACCTCATGTCATCCATAAGTAATGTCTGCAGTTTCATCCAGTGGACAACGCTTCCACTTCGCTAACGTCATTATTCAGGTCCCTCACTCGGCCAGTTGGCCAGATGAGCGTGGAGCGCCGTCTCTTCCAGACGGCCCTGGCGCCTGACAGATGGCTGCGTCAATCATGTTTAAGACACAGTGTGCGCCTGTTTCCTTTCAGCCTCCTTTAAAACTGTACTAACCAAGTAGAGTGTGAGAGGGAAAGTCCAAACAGCAAGACTAGATTTGATGCTCAAAAGCCGCTGAGAGGAAACAAAGAGAAGATAGTATAAAAGGACAGAATGCATACTGGGGAGTGGATATGTTCGGGGCATTGTCCATGAAACTGGTCTTAGCAGTATCATTTCCATTCCTTCTAGTCCTTTTACCTTAAACCCAGAATCCCATCTTCCCATCTAGCACTTAGATGTGATTAAGAAAAAGCCTCCCTCAAGTCAGACACAATTTCTAGATTCCAGTTGCCACTCACCCCTCAGTTGAGTATCCTTATCCTTGTTCAGGACACAAACTGCTCAACTCTCCCTGTCAGCCCTGTTTACCTATTGACTTTTTAGTAACATCAGCAGAAGGTAATAGATCTCCTCTCTGGCAGCATCAGGACCTCATCACCTCCAAAAAAGCACAAGGCCTAGACAGTCATTCTCTGAAGATCTGCCATGTGGGCACATAGACGTGCTGTGTGTATCACTTAGGAGGCCAAGATATCGACATTATATACCACTACTGCAACAACGTATGCTTAGTCTTAATCCCACAAAGGGATGATGAGCACTTATTTCCAAATAGCACTAGAGGGTAACTTTTCTATTGTTTATAATAAACTGGCCACTTCTCAAGATAAAAAAAGTAAAAGTGATCTTTACATTCTTATAACTATTTTAAACAAATGCAGTGGGTTTTTACAATCTGTGAGGGATACACACACACACACACACACACACACATTTTGCACTCCAGTTTTGTCTCTCATTCTGATTCATTCATTCAAGAGAGCATTATGAGGTGGGTAATTTCTTCAGTGTTCTATTTAGGTACAGGAAAGATAACACTGTGCATCAGGGCATGGCTGCTGTCTGTGTTCACCAAACACACTGTGTATGGCAGAAGAAGACTGTTTCTTTCATGTATCTTATCAGACCCTTATGAATGGAGTTCCCTTTCCCCAGAAAGAAACCTGGGATTCTCAGCAAGTTACCTCAGAACTGCCCACATCAGATTAGGTAGTACTGGAGGTGAAGGGTAACGAATAAGATGGCCACTGGCAGAAAGTTCTTGCTGTAGCTCAAGTCTGCTAGTCTAAGTCCCTCAAAGTGTGTCTTGAATCTAGGCTCTTGTCTTTAGCTGACTACTGCCATCCCCATCTGGGGAACTGTATATGCCCCAGATTACCTCCTTGCACCAGTCTTTGCTGGAGGTGTTTCCAGCTATCACAGTTCATCATAAAAAGGATGTCAGATCATGTTACCCTTCCCCTTTGCTGGAAGCTTCTAGTTGGTTTCCTGTTGCCTGTAGAGAAGATGCTGAATGCTTTAGTTTGGCATAGGAGTCCTTGTAGGGTATGATTCAAACCTACTTCCCTAGTCTCATCACCTATCATTCTTTCCCCGGTGTCACACACACACACACACACACACACACACACACACACACACAGGCTAAGCTCTGGCATTCTCACCACTTTCCAGTGCTGCTGCCCGTCCACGGGTCCAGGCCTCAACACATGCATCACCTGGTAAAGCTTCTCCTCACGCATTAAAGATGCAGACCTCAGATGCAGTCTTTCCACATTTGGCCTGGCAGACAGTCCCATTCCTTCCTAAAAGACCCCACAGCACTTTCCATTCCTTTAAAAGATGATATTATAAGTTTTCTGCTTACCCATGCCCCCTTCTGATGAGACCCTTGAGGAAACATGTATGTCTCACCCATCCTCATATCCTGGGGACCCAGCAAAATCCCGGGCACAGGGTGCTATTCTAATAAATGTTCCTTGAATGAGCGGATACATAAAAGAGAAACTTATGGTCTTTTAGGTCCTGGCCTGGTCCAAGGCCTGTGTCATTATTGCCCCCTTTCATTCATTGTTTAAAAGACCTAAATGAAAGAGTCATTCCATGGATGTTTCCAGAGTGAGCACAGGGCTACCTCTGGCACACACCATATTCCGTATCGGCAAGAAGCTATTGGTGCTTTGAATGTAGATACAAACAGTGAAGTTCAGTATACAAGCAGATTAGTTCTTAAGCAGCACACCTGGTTCCTGACTTCTCACAGCTGCCCCCTTATGAGCAGTTGGGTCAGACCCGTGTGGATAGAGCCACCGGCAGTCTATTTTCCCTACTGTGACTTTCTTCTCGCTTTGGAGAAGTACGGCACTGCTGTTTGGATGATTGTGGGTCTGCGATGCCAAGATGTTTCAGAACAATGTTATGATGCCTGGTTGCACCTACTACCACTGAGACAAGCCCAGAAGTTAAATTATGAAGCAAACGTAAGCTTTGAAGAAATTTTTATTTAATCTGTATTCCCCTGTTTCATCTGTACATCTATCCAGCACAATCTGCATCATTATTAGCCACATCAACTTGCTTAAAAAAAAAAAAGGGTAAAAAGTAAGACATCTGTGTTATAGCATTAATATATTCAAAGGTTTTTACTTTCATCTTGCAGGCATTAACAGTGTGTAAATGCAATGTAAGCGCAACTTACAACAGCACTAAGTTAACAGAAGAAAAATGTACTTAGGAGCCTAGAAAAGAAGGAGGGCTTGTCAAAATAAAAAAAAAAAAAGAAAGAAAGAAAAAAGAAAAGAAACAGGGAGAGAGAGAGACGAAGAAAAGGTAAGTCTGTGTGGAGGGGTCAACCAGGTTAGGAATTAAGCAGAAAGCAGAATTTTGTATATATAGATAGAGTACTTTGCGTATTGCTCTTCCATAGCTTTATTTCTAATTGCCAGCACAATTTCTAAGGCACCGAGGCAACCCTCAAGCAGTGTGCTGAAGGTGTGTTTGTGCTGCTATGCCCTCTGGCTTGGCTGCCAGCCTATTCCCTTAGATCAGAGCCAGAAGGCAGACTGTTTTCGAATACCGATCACCTCACCCGGACCTAATCCTTTGAGTTCTCTTTGGCATCTATTCCTTCTGCCAGTTTCCTCTTCTGTTCCTCTCTTTTCTTCTGAAGTTGACAACAAAGACATCCTCAGGGCCCTCCTTGATGTAAGACCACTCTTGATGTTATTACAGTGTGTTTTTTTTGTACCCTAAAGTTGTGCTACTTTTATATTCAGCTAGCACAATATTTGCACACCAGAAGATAAAGAAAATGTGAATATGTTATACAGAGTGATAGTTTCTTTTTAATTTGTACCCCTCAGTGTTTTTTTTTTTTTTGATGTAAACCCTTTCCTTTCCCTGTCACTCATCTACATACCTGATCAAGAACCTGAAGGTCTTCCTTTATAGATGATGTTACTTCTATACCTTAAATTGGCCTGACCTGCCACTTTTAATTTTAAGAATATGGCTGTATGAGATATGGATGAATATGGAATTTCTATGAAACACAAAACTTTTGAACGGTTCCTGTCCTCTGTGATAGTGAGTTTTAAAAGGGAAATCTCCAAAGAGCTAATTAGTAGACAAGTAGAGCTCAGCCTGAACAAAGCTGAAAAGATTGCAGATAACTAAAAGGACCTGGCCATAGCTGACAAAAATCAAAGCCCTGACAGAGAGCTGGCAGTAACCTTGGGCTGCTAACTGACAGGGACAATAAAAAAAAGCCCTTCTGAACCTGGCAGAGAGTGACAGCCCCACTCTAGGCTCTGGGAAGAGCACAATATCTCCACCACAAGGAAGCAGTAATCTTCCAGCAGACAAAACCAAAGGCTTTTGCCGCCCACCTTAACTCTGAAAGATGTGACTGAGCTTGGACCACCACCACTCAAGAAGGAAAGAAAAAGTGGGGGGGAGGGGGGGTGGGAAAGAGAGAGAGAGAGATGAAACCCAGAGGCTTTTAAAAGTTTCTTGAAAAGTTCTAGGAGAGAGAGAGAGAGAGGGAGGGAGGGAGGGAGAGAGAGAGATGAGACCCCGGAGGCTTTTAAAAGTTTCTTGAAAAGTTCTAGGAGAGAGAGGGAGAGGGAGAGGGAGGGAGGGAGGAAGGGAGTGATGAGACCTGGGGGCTTTTAAAAGTTCTTAAAAAGTTCCGGGCTAGCAGTTAACTTGAGAATGGGAAATCTCTTTCTGGAGTGGTGGGGAAAATGTGGGGCAGCCTAAGATAGAGAAGCACCAGGCTGTGGCCAGAGGCTCAGGCAGATGAGCATGAAGAAAAGCTGAAGGTGCCTGTTGGAAAAAGCCCATGCAGACCAGGAGGTAGAGCCCAGTGGCCATCAGAAACCTGGTTGTAAATGAAATGCATGGCACTGCCAGGAAGCTTGATGCACATAAGGACAAAAGGAAGGTGGGAATCAAGGAAATGAGTAACAGAAAGGGCAACTGTAATTCCTTGTTTGAAAACATAATTTGTAAGCAGCGATGTGGAGCAGAAAGCCTCATCTTTAAACTGCTAGAAGGGAGAGAAAACACAAAAATTATGATCTTTAAAAACCCTCTTGAATTCACTAAGAAGTGTGAGGAAGATCTGGTAGATTATTAAGTTTCAGCACTTATGAGCCCTATTCTAAATCCCAACGGGGCAGAATTCGTGAGAGGTAAGAAAGGCTGCTTCTGGTTAATGCTGAGTGATCTTAAAATGTCTCTCTGTGTTTATGAGATTCCATTATATATTTCTGGACATACAAACAATTATATTTAGGAAAGAGGCCAAGCCCTAACAAAGTGCTACAAGTATGAGGCGGGTACTTGAGAGCAAGCACTTAAGAAAGCATTTCGCTCTGAAACTCAAATGCTAATAACATACATTAGGTGGTTTCCATTATCCCTAAATAAGGTCTTAGTTCCAGACAAGTTCTTCTGTTTCTATATATATATTCCTCCCCAGGATACTGAAATCTAAATCCTCCCTGACGTGGTAGGACTTGAAGACGTAATCAGTGATTGTAGACTCCGGAGATGTTATCTCAGCGGGAGACAAGTGGGAAAACCAGGGGAAAGCTTTAGAAATGTAAACCCGAGGAATTTTTGAAGAAGGGCATATAAATATACTTAAATTCAATAAGAGTGAACCTCCATTTTCTTGCTCAGACTCCAGTATCTGTAGTCATATACTTCCAGGTTGCTGTTATGTCTATATAATTAAGTTATGATGGTAAATATTATTACATTGACCATCCACCAGAAGAGTGTCACCAACTCCCCCCTGTGCTACAATCCTATTTCCACAAAGAACACATCTGACAAGTTAAAAAGCTTGGCTTGGCTCAGAATGAGTCTGATCTCATACATCTGTCTGAGTCTGAGCAGGTCTGTCAGAAAGGTCGATTTGAGTCAAGCAAATATTTGAACACTTGGGTCATGGAAAATCTGCCCCATATTAAACTTGGGGGTAAAGGAATAGTTTTCTTTTTTGATTTGGGTTTGAGATTCAACATACATCTTAGAAAAGTAAGTGTATATCAGAACAGTGTGTTTTTTAAATATATCTGCTCATATTTATAGCTGAATATATAATCTAAAGCAAACTCCCCCCCCCTCCTTAAAAGGAAGTAACCTAGAAGCTGGTATAAAGCACAGCCTAGAAAATATTTGTTTTTTGGTTCTTTATTCCACATTTACAGGAAAAACTAAGGGTTTTCTATTTCTTATTTTAAAATGATGCTACTGGAGTGCCTGGGTGGCTCAGTCGGTTAAGCAGCTGACTTTGGCTCAGGCCATGATCTCGTGGTTCGTGAGTTCGAGGCCCATGTCAAGCTCTGTGCTGACAGCTCAGAGTATGAATTAGAATTATGGAGCCTGTTTCATATTCTGCATCTCTCTCCCTCTCTCTCTACCCCTCCCCTGCTCATGCTCTCTCTCTCTCTCTCTCAAAAATGAATAAGCATTAAAAAATTGTTTAATAGTAAAAATCCTGCTACTGATTCACTTACAGGGGAACATAATGCATTATATATTTTTTTAGGAATGGAGGTAGATTTTTGGTGGACCATTTGTAGGGCTAACCCAAACATCTTCATCTCAGAACACTAGTATATATTTGTGTGACAGGGATTCAGAATAATAATAGGGAAAATTTGGGAGAGTTTTTTGGTCCTTTGTTGTACAGTTTCCAAACTTGAAGCTGCACAGTGACCCAAAAGAAAGTAGAGCCCAAGGCTGACTCTCCACCAGACCTTTCACCATTAAGAGGCATGTGAACCGTACTGGTTTAGTTCTGACTAGATTACTGGTCTGCTTTGGGGTTAATCAATCACTGCTTGGACTCTAGGTAAAAGTAAATTGTCCAAATATAAAGGCTTTAATGATCTTTTTTAGGTAGTGAATCTTCTTGCCACACTCGTTTCCTCCCTGGCTCACTTGAAAGCCTCTTAGTCTGCGTGGGCCGCCGTAACAAAATACCATAGACTGGGTGGCTTAACCACAGACATTTGTTTCCTCTGAGTTCTGGAAGTTCTCAAGATCAGGGTGTCAGCATGGTTAGGTTCTTGGTGAGTACTGGACCCTTGCCTGGCTGCTGTCTTGCTATATCCTCATATAGTGACCAGAGAAGGAGCAACAGACTCTCAAGAAGCTCTCTGGTCTCTTCTTATAAGGGCACTAGTCCCATCATGAGGACTTTATTCTTATGACCTCATCTAATCCCAGTTACCTCCCAAAAGCCCCACCTCCAATATCACATTGGGGGTTAGGGCTTTAACATATGAGTTAGGGGGAAGACATAAGCATTCACTTGTAAAACTTGCCATCATTTGTACTTGTTTTTCATTCACCTGCTTAAGATCAGTTTGAAAAAACAGAATAAAAGTTGGTTATCAGTTTTTCCCCTCCAGCATCTCAAATGGTATCTGGCCTACAGACATGATATAAGTGTTCAATAATATTTTTTAAATAAGTGGAAGAGCCAGTTTTCAGCTCTTAGTTGAAAACTTGGTTCTCAGATAGTGGTTCACCTGATTTAAAAAAAAATCCATATGAATCTTTATTTTTTATTTTTTATTTATTTCTAGGAGAGAGAGAGAGACAGCGTGAGCAGGGGAGGGTCAGAGAGAAAGGGAGACACAGACTCCGAAACAGGCTCCAGGCTCTGAGCTGGCAGTCAGCACAGAGCCCGACGCGGGGCTCGAACCCACAAACCGCGAGATCATGACCTAAGCGAAAGTCGGACGCTTAACCGACTAAGCCACCCAGGCGCCCCGAAATCCATATAAATCTTAATTAGAACTCATAAAGGTGACCCTAAGAGCCTGCTTCCTCTTTCAACTTTTATTGGTGGTTATACCCCTCTGTCTGGCCCATCTAGAACTTACAGATTGAAACCTCTCCTGAGATTGGTTTATTAATGCGATTGCAGAAAATTCTTCCTCTCGGAACATATGCATCTTTTTGCATGCCCAAGTGATTTTTCCTTGGTGGTTCTCTGTGACAAAACCTTGAGGTACATTGTAACAAAATGGAAGAGAGAGTTGAAACACTGTCATATAGACACAAATTATTACATAAAGTCAGACAGATCTTTTTTTCTGAATTTCTCCAATGAGAACTCTTCGATGAATTCTTCAGATTCTTCAATGACTTTGAATAAGTGCTTCCGATTCTTTTCAGGTGTCTAACTTAGCTTTTTTAACAGACCTTTCTGGGGCAGTACCCACATGCATAGCTATCAACTTAAAACCATAGAAATACTACATTTTTCCAGCTTCTGCACACTGCCCTTAACTCATCCTAACACTGACTTTGTTTTTCTTTCCTTTTTAGACTAGAAAACAAAAGCATTTTCTAAAGGACAATAGGGCTTTTACCTTAAAAAAAAAAAAAAAAAAAAAAGATAAATTAGCCTGGATAGTAAAAGATATGCACCTCTCTTATGATAATTGCAATATAATTTAGATAAATCGTCAAAAGATATCAACGTTAAATGCCAAAACATCTCTGAGAAATGGCAGAAAGAACATTCGATATCATTATGTTGGCGTGAAATGTCACCCTGTGTCAGTCTTTGCCCTAAGTAGTCAATAAGCCTTCTTTCCATTATTTTCATCCTGGAAGCAAAGATAATTTGTTTCTTTCTCTTTTTTCCTCCTTCTTTCCTTCTTCCTTCCCTCCATAACTTCTTTCCCTACTTCCTTCCTGCCTTCCTTTGAGTCTTAATATATAATTTGACTGTATGGAAAATTATGTTTGAGATCTTCTGAATACTTTTTTTGTTAATATGATTTTCTTTGCATTTTTAAAAATTTTGCTCTAAGTGTTTTTTTTTAAGTCCATGTATTTCAGTGGAGTTTACATTCTACCAATCATTAAAGTGAATTTAGAGAATCCTTATAAGCTAATATTTCTTATGTCACTTAGATTGAAATAAAGATTCTTGATGGGAGATTTTCTTTATATATTTTTGTATTGGAGGCACCTACATTTCTACAATTGGAATAAGTCACAAGAAAGTTATCTAAAAGTTAATGCCTATAAGAATACTAAGACCTATGGTTGTACCATAACTTTTGCTAACCATACTTTAAAAAATGTTTTAGGTTGTTGGTCTTAGTTTTTCTTCTTTATTGTGAATGGTTGGTTCTTTCTAGACATAGAGAACAGATATAGAGGATCCTTTATGATTATGTTCTTATTTAATTTTACAAGGCTTTGTCTTAGGAAGCAGTTTAAGATATTGAATGTAAAGTGAATCTACTCTATCAAATTAACTTGAAAACACTTGTTGGGATGAGCACTGGGAGCACTGGGTGTTTTATGGAAACCAACTTGACAATAAACTATGAAAGAAAAAAAACACTAGTTGAATTAAGTTAAATCATTATGTTGAGAACAAGTAGTTTAATTCAATCAAATGCTATTTATAGAAGAATTTTCTAATGATTTTTCTCCCCAAATAATTGTTGGTTAAATTACTCCTTTTATCCTAACTCAGCCTGTATGAATACTGCTGAAATACAATAAAAAGACAATGTACATAAAGTGATACAGAAAAATGTGTCCACCAAAGTTACAAAAGATGAAAATTTAGAATACTTTTTAAAAAAGATTTAATTCCAGTATAGTTAGTATGCAGTGTTATATTAGTTTCAGGTGTACAAATAATGATTCAAGAATTTTATATATTACTCAGCACTCATCATGATAAGTATACCCTTAATCTCTGTCACCTATTTCATCCATCCCCCACCCCCAACCTCCCAAACCGTAAAACAGATTCTTAACTATCGAGAACAAACGGATGGTTACCAGAAGGAGGTAGAATACTTATCTTTTTTTAAAAAACATCCTATTTTTAAAACATTTATGGAAACTATAGTTTACATTATACTTTATTTGATTAATTGCTTTAAATAGTCAGTGACTTTTTTTCTCTTTATAATCAATGTGGAGAGAGGAGGGTCGGGAGGGATACAGAGAGAGAGAGAGTGAGATAGAGAGAGAGACTTCATCTATGTAGTCCAAAGATGTTATAAAAATATTCCTATCTCGTGAGGATTTCTTAAAGCAATTTAAGTGAAGAATTCTCTTTTGCAGAGGGTGGAAATGTTCATCTGGTGTGTTTCTTGACCATTGTTATAATCATGGATGCAACTGTGTTGACCTCCTTCACTACATGATTTCTAGCTTAACCTGAACAATAAGAATATTTCTGGTGACTTCCTCCTGTTTGCCAACTTCATCACTTAGCAATGTGCAGTAAAGAAGTTTTCACAAATACTTTCTTGCTATTATTACCTAACTGTTGACTAATTATTGTCAATAGTTTATAAGGAATTCTTTAGAAAACATTAAAATACATGCACCTAGAGTGATTTACATATATGCACCTAGAATGATAATAAAAATATTTAATTATCATTATGGTACAAGTCTTAACTAACCTAAGTGGCTACCTGCTGGATAGAGCAGAAGGGATGCCAGCCAGTAAAGAGTCACTTGAGCCAGTTTGGTTGTATAACAATTGAGTATCAGTCTTGTAGACACTTATCCAAAGGTGAGCCCATTAAGGAAAACGTAATGTGTATCAACAGCAATATTTATTGAACTCTATTTAGTGAAATTTGTTTAGTGTGTGTATGTGCATATGTATACCTACATAAAAATATGTGTATATGAATAGGTAGGTAATCTCTAATTTCTAAAACACATTTCCAAAGCACATCACTTTTAAACATGTTGCTCCAATATTATGAATGGCATTTGACTGATTTAACAGAGATACTGAACATAGGCAGTAAAACTTTCAATATATTCCCTTAGCCAAATTTTACCTTTACAATTTGAAAAAGGGAAATTGTGCTCACAACATAGATTTTACTGTCCTTTATTACCTGAAATATGATATGTTAAATTTCTACTTGTCCTTTTAGCTGGATGTGATTAGGAGAAAAATGCATAAGCTGGAGAACTATAGTAGCAGTATCTCCTTATCTCACTCGCTGTGACTTTGCAGGATTCCGTTTTCTCAGTTATCTTATTTATAAAACTATGATTCCATTAGAGATGAAAAATACACACACTTAAAAAATAAAAGGAGGCAATTGTTTGTGCTGATTACATTAGCTGTCCCTCAAGCTTCCCCATTTCTCAAATGCATAAACCATCGCTAACAGAACCCACGGCAACATCTCCGATTTGCATCCAATACCAGTCATTATGGTGTTTAAATTTAGAAATATACTCTGGAATTACATTTTGTACATCAGTGGTAACAAGTTCCATCTTCAAGTGCTTTACATAAACATTTGTTGATGATTATTTTCCAGTTTTACAGATGGCAAAAGTAGGGAGTAAGTGTATTGTAAAGTTTCAAAGTTAAGTCGAAGATTTTCTGATGTCCAGTTTATCCATGAGACCCATCCTGATGATTCAATTGCCTTTTATTCCTTTGAACATACTGGTATGAAATGCATGGTTTCCTCTTTTTCATAAACAGTCACAGAATAGTAGTTAATAACAAAAGAATTTTTAATTTTCAAAAAAATGATTTTCTAATATAATAGCTTAGTGCCTTTTAATATAATTCAGAGTTAACTCTTCTAGGTGAAGATAAACATACCATGCTTTTCTCTAGGCAGTTCTTTTCTATATTTTATCACAAATCAAATATGTGATGGGCATATATCACAGATTTGATTAAATAATACTCACAGTAAACACCAACGATGGTTGCACTCAGCACTGGGTTGAAAGCATTGTAAAAGCCAGCAGCTGTTCTATGTAAGGGGCTAATTATGCATGATGAGTGCCTAATTTGAGAGCAACACAAAGCTCATTTCATCTAAACAACGAAGTAATTGATGTGACACACTCAGTGTATCGCTTATGGATTTTTTCCTTAACCTTACTAAGTATAAAGATGAAGAATGAGTGAATGCCATCTACTCAGGACTCAGGAAACAGGGAAGGGGATACACTTTCCTTAGGGAAGGACTTCTGACTTGTGCATGCTGCTGAATGATTTTGATTACATCACAACTTAAATAGTAATTTCTAGGTTTACTACCTAGGTGCTGTGCATTGTAATGGAAGGCCGATTATGCCTTTCCTCTAAACACCTGCAAAATATAAAGGTACTCAGTGATGTAAACATGTTCACCGATTCAGAAAATCAACCACAAAATTCTCCTTTAACAACTTGTCTCATATTTGTGAAAAATCATGATTGAAGTATACCTGATACAATAAATATTTTAAGCCTGACTAAATATAAAGCATTACTGATCCTGAATCCTTCTTTAAATTTCATAAATTATTACACAGAAGGACCATCTGTGTGTACTTGGTTTCTCGCATTCTCAGACAGGCCACATTGAGCTACATCCCACCTGAGAATCCACAGAGGCCAACCTGCACTGCACTGTGCTCTGTATACTGAGCTCTGTGATAACAAAGAGCATCTCCATCTTGCTTATTATTCTGTTCAAAATGTATGTTCCAGTGCCTGGCACATAGCGGGCAATCAGTAGAATATGTTTTATGTAAAAGAATGAATGAATGGGAAGTAGAGCAATCATCCAATGGCTTTGAGCTCTAAATGATGTTATATCTAGGTAGTTCAATGGACAATTCCTTATGATTTCCATTTATACCTAATAATTTTTTTGTCTTCTACAGGGATGTAGCATAATCAATCACACTTGGTTAGGTGAGACCCTTAGAGGGCTGAATCATCCAGACTGATGTAATATCACCAGATAAATGAATGACCACTTGGAGGAAAGAAAACATACTTTTGAAAACAAATAGACTTAGGTTCCTATTCCATGATACTTAAACTCTCTGAGCCCCACGTCTTTTGTTTTAATACTCACCTTGAAGAGCTGTTTTATTTGAAGAGAAAACAGCTATAAACTCTCTAGCATCATACCCAATAACATATAGTAGATCTGAATTACACATTAGCTCCTTCCCTTTCCTTTAGAGCTATATATAGAGTATTGTTATATTCATATTGAGAACTTGAGAGAAAGAGTTCTTAAGAATGCATTAAAGTATTAACCTTCTCTTTTAATTTCACTGTAAACTGTGAATTGTGTATCATTCTGCTGTTTTTCACTTGCAACTTTGCATGGCCTATCATCTGCTCATTTGATCTAGTGCCTACAAAACATATAAACTGCCTCTTGCCTTAGATGGACTCATTATTCAAATTAAGCATAGACACATAGACATAGATTTATAGCAAGAACAGAAACAGTTACTTAAAAGAAATCAACATTGAACTCGACGGGCCATATTAAACCCACATTAAATCCACCTGAGCTGCACTTTGCTCTTGACAGGGTAATTGTAGGGGTGAGTAGTGAGGCTGAAGGGTAAAGTGATTTCACAGATGGTGAGAGGGTGGGAGACAGGTGTTTGAATAGGCACAACCTTCCCACTAGGTTTGTCCAACTCAGTGATTCTCAATGTATTTTTCTTGCCCCACAAGTTCCATTTTTATTCCTATTGGTTCTGCAGATGTCCACGGAGTAAATACATAATGACAGTAGAGTATGCTTAAATATTAAACGTGGCATTGACATGGGCTGATCTCACCATTGGAAAGATAATTGCAGACATGGTGTTCTTTTGTGATGAGAGAGAGAGACTCTAAGTATTTCATGCCATCAGTGGGCACGAATTCTGAAAGCTATAAAAGAAAGTTTGGCTGCCAGAAGAGAATCACCAAATCCTAAAATTTTTATCTGATCACTTATGTTAGAGTTAACAGTGCACTGTCTTCCCAAGCCACATCACCACCAGACAGGAATAAGCATGTGTAATAGGTCATCTTACTTGGGAATATGGGAAGACAACTGGAAGCTTCATTAGATTGATTCTGCCTTGTGGAGACCTCTCCAACGTAACTGACAACACTTGGCCAAAGTCCTTGAGGCAGGCTTTCTAGGGTGTCTGGAACAAGTCATTGCACTAAGAAGTGCAGATTCTGGATACCATTGTTTCAGAATGAAGCACGAGGAACTGGCAACTAATCTGAAGAAGACTGTGATTGCACAGGAGAGGGTAATGAGACTTGCTGTGAAGGAAGTAGAGAACAAAGATTTTAATTGTCTCCTTTATTTTATGGAAAGTTTATTGCTCGTAATGCTTTCTCTCTCTCTCTCTCTCTCTCTCTCTCTCTCATGTTTATTTTGGAGAGATAAATAAACATGAGAGAGAGAGAGAGAGAGAGAGAGAGAGAGACAGAGGATCCAAAGCAGGCTGCACACTGACAGGACAGAGCCTGATGTGGGGCCTGAACTTATGAATCATGAGATCATGACCTGAGTTGAGGTTATACGCTCAATCTACTCACCCAGGTGCCCCAATGCTTCTCTTTCCTACAACTACATTCTGCCCTTGAGAGAGATTCCCTCTTAACTAAAAAGGCCTGCAAATCCTCTGCTTAAGGCAGCTGCAAAGCTGAGCATCACATTACTTTCATGGGGGACAAGGGCAGGCTCTGTTCTACACATGAAAGACTCATAAGCTTGCTATCTCCATCCCTACCTTCCTGCTGCAATACTGAGCCCATTCAGGATGATTCTACTTAGGGGAAGCAGAAGGGATTCTTTTTTCCTCTCGACAAACAAATGCATAGAAAACACTGTGTGCTCTACCTGAAGCAGACTCCTTGGGATTATAAACAAATCTAGAATGTTGGAAATTCAATCTCAATTACTCCTTCACCCAATGTACTGAGTTTTTGTCAAGTAATAAGAACCATGGCAGCTACTGGGAAAGAGTAATGAGCAAGCTACACCTTTTTCATAAACTTACAACCAACTGGCAGTCACAGTTCACAAATAGATAAGTATGCAAATAAGTATTAAAGAATAATGATGTGAACTGACGTATAGATGAAGTAAAATACGCAATGAACATGTTAACAGAATGACCTGACCTGGGTGGGGGCGGGGGGGTGGTCAAACAAAGCTTCTCTGAGGAAAACACTATTTATCTGGGCAGTAAGCCTGAAAGTTGGCTAAACAGATGAAGAATAGGGAAGAGCGGTCCACTCTTAGGACAGAACGTATGTGCAGTCTCTGGGTCAGGAAAGAGTGTCACAGCTGAACATGAAGATGAGACACACAGTGGCAAGACATGTAAGTCTTTATTGGAACTTTGGTTTGTCCATTGTGCAGTGTGACACCAATGAAAAATCAAATAGAGACTGAGGGGTAATATTTTCAAAAGTTCACTTTGGATGTGTTACAGCTAACTAGAAAGAGAAAACATGGAAGTGGGGAAGGGGCTAAGAGACTTTGATAATATTTCCAGTGAGCAACGTTGGCTGCAACTAGGGTGGGGCAGTGGGAATGGAGAGAGAAGAGCGTCCATATGTAAACTGGCTTTTCTGAAGACTATCTGGACCATGTCCTTTCTCACAGCTAATTTGGCCAAAGCATTGAAATCCTACATCATTTTCTAAGAAATAAGTGCTTCCTTTTCTGTAAATAGAAATACTATTATATTTGACAAGATAATAGCAATACTTACATTGTCAAGAACAGCATTTAGTAGAGCTAGGCACCACCACCAGGAAGATTCCAGCAATGTAAGGTTAATTCAGGTATGAATAATTATAGATTTGAGGTGAAGCTATATCACTTTTACCCCTTGATTAAGGGACCTTCTATACGTGATACATTGAAAATAATCCGTTGTAATGATAACATTATAACTTGTTATGATTAAATGAAACACCTAGATGTGTCATAAGTGAACCACCAGAATTGTAAAAACACAATATGCCTTTTATTTGGATCACCAATCCTTCCTTACCTAGATAACCAACAATGGCTCCTCAGTGTCCGTTTGTATCCTGTCTTTTTATCTTACTTCAGTCTTCTCTGCTGAGCTGCCTCCATTGTCTGGTGGACTTCTCTGCATTTCACTGCCTTCTTTTGTGCTAAGTTCTCTCTGTCTTCTCCCTTGCATTTTCTCCTTTCCCCTGTTTGCTTACTAGCACTCTCTTTTGCTCTTCCACCTCCCTTCCACCTGTACTTTCTCATCTCTTGCTGCATTCTACACTGATTTCTTGCCCTCTCCTCTGTTCTTTGCTCTTTTTTCTTTTCCACCCTCACTCATGATTGCCCTGCTACTTTTCATAGGGGAGAAGGAAGTTAAATTCCAGACCTACCTTCAGGAATGACACCTATGTCTTGATGTAGTCAGGAGAAGGTGATTGGATGAATTAAAGAGCTCTAGCCCTACTCCTGGGAAATAAAACCTTCTGATGTAATAAGGGATTTCCCAAGGCTCTATCAGCACCAGTGTTTTTCTGATGAGGTCAGCTTTCATGTCTGAGTTCTATTATTAAAGGCTATTCCATTGGATGAAGATATTCATTACCAGATAGAGGGCAAATATTAGCACGTTTTCCACATTTGAATATCATCACACATACAGCAAATTGTGAAATAACCATTGTCACACAATACCAGTTTGTAGAATTTTAGAATTGATAAGGAATATTAAACAAAATTGAAGAGCATGTTAGTTTGCGAGAGTAATTAGGTATCTGCGAAGGATTAGGCCTTATGGAGATAAAATTAAGGGCAGTTTCATTTTTATGGGATGGAGAGAGAAGGATAGCTTGGAGGGAATGGAGAGTGACTTGGCCATCCAAGAGGCTCCTGGGAAGAAGATGTCAGGAAAGAAGACCATCAGAATGAGGCACAGCAAGCAACATAAGTCAGGCCTCGGTGTGTGTCTCGGTGTATGGGGGTGCTGGACCACATACATACAGCTTTGATATTGGAGACTATGTTCAACCACTTGTGAATTTTAGTTGCCCAAATCTCAAAAGTCACACAAAAAGGAGTATGAAGGCTTGCAGATTTTTAATGTATTCATTCAACAAGTAATTATTAAGCTTTTACCTTATGTTAGGCACTGTACTTGGCAATGAGAATACAGTAGTGAATGAAACAAAGTTTCTATCCTTAAGTAGCTTATATTCTCCCGGAGAAGACAGATAATAAACCCCAAACAAATCTGTGCTAATACTACTCTTACTCTTACCTCTGTAACTACCATTACCACTACTACCATTTCTGTACTGCTACTCCTAGTGACAATTAACACTCATGTAATGCCTACAAAATTGGCCAAGTATTGTTCTTATTCTCCCTTAATTCTCACAACTGCCCCCCCATTTTTTAATATTTTATTTATTTTTGAGAGAGAGATAGAGACAGCATGAGCAGGGGAGGATCAGAGAGAGAGGGAGGCACAGAATCTGAAACAGGCTCCAGGCCCTGAGCTGGCTGTGAGCACAGAGCCCGATGCGGGACCTGAACCCACGAACCGCGAGATCATGACCTGAGTCGAAGTCGGACGCTCAACCGACTGAGCCCCCCAGGGCCCCCCCCCCTTTTTTTCAAAGATAGATACTATCATAATTACCCTTTTACATATGTGGCACAAATTGTTTAGTCCCTCTTGGTCACACAACATAGGCTAACAGTGAAAGGGCTGGGCCAGTCTAAAGCCTTCTTCCTGAAGGGACAGCTCACCTGGCAAGGTGCAGGTGGCTCTTTATACAGATCTAAAAGGCGAGAACTTGACCTGAAGCAGTGACGTCTATTTTCATTTGTCATCTGAAACCTCATAATCCTTCCTTTTGCTTTTCCCAGACTTGCTATGTTTGGCAGGACCCCTAATGGTATTTCCCATTATTGTAATATGAAAAAATAAATGCTGGTTGCCTCTAGTGTGCTTCTCAGTTTCTTTCTCCTCCAAGTAATCATGTTCTTTGCTTCATTACTAACAATCCAAGATGTGACCAAGTTCATTCAAAGGATCTTTCTGAGAGACATGTTATTTTTGATTGGTTATTTGGTATACTGAAAAAAAGATAGGCCTTGTGATCCTGGAGTGATTTCTTGTCAATCAAAAAGACTTTAGGAGCCATGACATCTGCCCAAAGTCAAAATAAAAAATATTTAGGATCAGTGTTAAAATGTACACTGGCATTGCAGTCAGTGCTCATGGCTCAAAAGTGAAGATTAATGGATTTTTATGCTGGATTTTGCCAATATTATCTTCTAACGTTTTTGGAAATCTATTTAGCCTGTTCATATCGTCCTTTTTTAGTGTATTAGACCATAATATGGCTTCAGTAGGACTTGTATATAATTTGTATTGAGACATTCAGTCATGAGAGAATAATTTTAGTGTAATAACTTTATGGATATAACAGGCACGGAGAGTACAGTGTAAACTTTATTATATTATAGAGCATGAATTTTTAACCTATGTGATATCCTTAATGAAAACAACATGAATAGACCTAGAAAGCATTATGCTAAGTGAAATAAGTTAGAAAAAGACAAATACCATGTGACTTGGCTTATATGTGGATTTTAAAAAGCAAAACAAGTGAACAAACCAAAACAGAAACAGTCCCATAATACAGAGAATAAACAATTTGTTGCCAGAGGGGAGGGGCATGGGGAAGGGCAAAATGAGTGAAGGGGAGAGAAAGACACAGGCTTCCATTTATGGAATAAGTCACAGGATGAAAGATATAGTATAGGGAATATAGTCAATGATATTGTAACAGCATATGGTAACTACACTTGTGAGCGAGACATAACATATAGAGTTGTCAAATCACTATGTTGTACACCTGAAAGTAATGTGACAGTGTGTGTCAACTATATTTCAATTTTAAAAAGTACATTTATTTTTAAAAATTAAGCATACTCTTTCAAACCACTCTTGATATTATTTAGTACATTTGAGAAATATTTGAGGTAGAAAGTAATGGTGGGAACAATTTCCACATATTTATCATTATCAGTGCTTCAATTAAGTGCTTAAGCATGTATAACCTTTTGTTGAATACCTGGAAAATGCTGGCTGATGCCATATATTGGTGAAAATAATCTTGCTCTTCTTGGTCTACCAGATACCACTTTTGAGACTTTCTAAATGAGTTAGGGTTAGTGCTCCCAATTGCTATTTCGGCCTGCATTTTTATTATTATTCTTATTAATTTTGTATTATTTGTAAATTTTTTTCCAGCTTTGGCCTTTACATATTCTCTACATATTTGATTCAAATGCCTTGCTTTTTTAGGTTAAATTTCCTGAGACAACCTGGATTGGCTGTCCTTTCTGAAATTTAAAGTTGTGTTCCTTAACCTCTGTTCTTATATTCAGGCCTAAGTAGGCACTCAGTGAATATGTGTAGGTCTCGCATCCAAGTACTAACCAGGCCCAACCCTGCTTAGCTTCCGAGATCAGATGAGATCAGGCGCGTTCAGGGTGGTATGGCCGTAGACTGTGTAGGTCTATTAATAGTCATTCCCAGTGTGAGTAATTAGCACTTTCTTCTTTTATTTGAAAGACTCTGCCCTTTGAGTATGAAGTCATGTGGACATACATTAATGGGGAATCAACATTTGTTACAGTATCATGATCCATTGGCCCTCAGAGAAGTCACATTAAGAGATTCAAAATGGCAGACAACACAAAAAGAACAAGGTGAAAAAAGCTTCAGGGAAACCATCCTATAAACCTGTAAAATGCTTTGAGTGGTCTTTTTGAAAATATACACTTTAGTAGCCCTAGCCTGGATTGATGGACTTTGTAGGTAGCATCTGAGCAGAAATTACTGCCTTTCAGTTTAAAAAAAGTCAATTTCCCATTAACTTTTCAAACATCTTTTGCTGACTTTCTAGCAAATCAAAAGCAGCATTCTCTATTTTTGAAAGTTTTTAAATATTAAAAGAAACAAATCTTCATAAGACAGGATAATATGGGATGGGTATCTGACAAGCAAGTTTTTCTCTTTAAAAGAGTTGTATAAATGCTGAAAAAAACCACTGTGGCTTGGTGGGTTCACCTCAGGCATAAATTATTTCAGCATCTGGCACAGTAGGCTCTGAATAAATACTTGTTGAATTAATGAAAGAATGTACTAACCCATAAAGAGCAGAATCTGCAAAATATTTTGAGCATTGGGGATTGACCAACAGGAATACTCACTTTTGGTTTTTTTCCTAAGTGTATTAGAGCCCACTCTTTATGGCTTCAGTGTTACCCAAGCTGACTCTGCCTCTCTCCCCAACCGTCACCAACAGTGTGCAGTGAAAGGACCAGGGCGGCATCCCACAGCTCAGGGAATGTCTCCAGATTCTCCTTCTTGCCCTGTGCTCTGAATGTTCTTACTCTGGCTTAGAGCACCAGGCTTCTCTTGTGCTGTTTGACCTTAGTTATGCCCCTTGTTTAACCATTGCTGTCCATCTGGCTAAATTTTAGGTCTCAGCTTTGACTCCTTTCTTTGATCACCACAAACCATAACCTGTGGAGTTACCCTGTCCCACCCTGTTGCCTTACCCAAGCCCTATGTCTCAGGGTATCTTATGTCTCACTGGGTATCCATTAATGGAAGGGTTGTTTGAATGTCTGTCTCTGAGTATCTTGCTACCCTTACCGTGTCTATGATAGTGACTAGGCACACCAGGATTCTTTCATTGCCTGTGTAACTGAGTGATTTATTTCTTTTGGAACCTTTGTACTTTGACCAGGATACACCTGGAGCTTGAAATTCCAGTCCTTCAGACTCCAGATAGTCAGCTAACAATAAAGAGGGAGCCCTGACTTCAACAGAGTTTCCAAAGACCAGCTCTGTCCTGAGGCTCAGTAGTGCCCTCTGCAGTGAATGATCTAAGTTCAGCCAGTAGGACTGGGATCCAAGTATTTTAACCAGAGCATTCCAGGACCCCGGACTGTTGCACAGAAATTTGCCGGCAAACAGAGACCCTGCCATCCTTTATCCATCAGTAAGGGTATCGCTGGTATCCAGGATTCAGAGCAGCTTAGCCCAACTTCCTGCTCTCATGCTCAGGAGGAGAAGGATAGAGGTAGATGGAGGCTACCCTCCATCCTGGAGCTCCAGGGCCTCCCAGCAGCATGTGCAGAGGCCCAGGCTGGAAGAGGGAAGCAAGGAGGCCAGATGTGGGTGTCCATCCTTTCTAGTCCTTGTTTATGGACAGTAGTGTTCCACATGCTTCTGTCCTGCTTGCACTACATCCTTTTCTTTTTTATGACTGAGGTGATCATGTAATGAAGTACTCATGAAGCAATATGGGGTCTTGGAGCCCCACAGCCTGGATTCCAAGCTTGATTCTGTATAAATCACTCTGAGAACTTGGGCAATCTGCTTAAACTCCCTGGAATTCATAATCTTCCTAGTAAAGTGAAGCTTCATCATTCAACAATGATTTATTGTGCTACTTCTCTGGGAAGGGCACTATTTTGGGGTCTGAGGATACATCCATAAGCAAACTAGGTGAGTTACTTGCCACCACGGAACTTAGTTCTAGAGGGGAAATAGATAATGCACAATGAATATGTACTATCAAAGAAATAAGAGATATGCAAAAAAATAAAGCATAGTAATAGAATAAAGAGTGACATGGATTATTTTAAAGCAGTAATTAGAATAGTCCTCTCTTAGATAACACTTGACCAGATGTCTGAATGCAGTGGAGAATAAGCCATGAAGGTAACTAGTGTTCCTTTCTGAGAAAACTCTAAGTGCAAAGGCCCTGCAGCTGAAATGTGCATGGGATAGTGATATTTACCTGTTAAATACAGTCACTGTAGATTAAATGGTTAATTCATTTAAGAACTTTTAATAGAGGCTGTACACAAATATTTCTTGATAAATGCTGGTTGTTATTATTATCAGACTACTTCATATACTTTGGCCCAGCTAGTTCAGCTGTAACTGAGGTAGTCTAGGTAGGCCAAGATAACAGAGGCCACTCTGATGGTTGGAGACACTGCCACCTGCTGCTTCCTGCTGGTAAAACTGGTGGGTATGGGTATCATGTTGAGAAGCTGATGCTGTTTCTCATCTGCTGCCCATCCTTCCTCCTGTATCTTGGTTTCCACTTGCTAGACATCCATTCAGTTCCTTAAGTTAACTCTGCCTTCTGCTTCATATAGATCTCTATCACCAGTACTGCCTATGTCACCTGCCGAGCCCCAGCCCACTCTCCATCATAGCGCCAGGGATCCAGGACATTGTATATCATATAAGGGGATGCCTTTAGTCACAGAAGATTGCTCTCAACACATATTTCACTGGGACTTGTTTTTTTATCAAATGGCTACTTCTTTCTTTGAGCTTAAGTGAAAGAATAAAGACACCAAATTATAGTGGAATTTATTAGATCATCCACCTGCTCAATGGGGGTCTGGTGATCTTATGAAAGAAAATTGACAAACTCTCACAGAGCTACCACTGCCTCAGTGCATTCATCATTGGAAATTTGCACTTGCTCCCACAGACTCATGACCTTCTGAAACCACTCTTTTGAATAATTGGTGATTTGTCATGTTTTTAATTTTTTTATTTATTTTTAAAATTTTTTTAATGTTTTCTTTTTTTCTTTTTTCTTTTTTAAACTCCTGAGAGAGAGAGAGAGGGAGAGAGAGAGAGAGAGTGTGTGAGCAGGGGAGGGTCAGAGAGAGAGGGAGACACAGAATCCAAAGCAGGCTCCAGGTTCTGAGCTGGCTGTCAACACAGAGCCCAATGTGGGGCTCGAACCCACAAACCATGAGATCATGACCTGAGCTGAAGTTGGATGCTTAACCAACTGAGCCACTCAGGCACCCCATGTATGTTTTTAAAAACATTATACTTCTGGGTGCCCAAACATTGTCCATATTTGGAAAAGTGACAAGTAGAGAATGGCCTTCTAGTCATTCCTTGGTCTCACTGTGTTCATGGTGGTGCCATTTGGTGTTGGCAGATGTGAGAATCTGGCTACCTACAAGATGTGCTCAAAGAATACATCTTATGTGATCCTTTAAGCTAGTGCCCTTACATAATCCCCTAACATGACATCCATAGTCAATAATAATGTCAACTTCCAACAGATATTGTGAGCCTATTAAAAGCGAGATGTTATGCTAAGACTTTCATTTTTAAAAATCTCATTTCAGCCTCACAACAACACTGTATCCCAGATACTCCATGCATCAGCAGCCTACAAGTTCACCCCTCCCATTGATAACCAGTCACAATAACATGGGTCTCTATCTCTTGTCACTATCAGATGGTCAGCATCATTACCATTTTCCCTTCCATGAATTTCTTGGAACTATAGGAAATCCTTCTTGTCCCCAGACCTGGCTGTCTATCTATGCCTTACTGGTCTGGGTTTGGGCCACTCGTGGTCTTTTCTTTAGGCGTCCTTTCCTTGCCCCACGATTTTCTTCATTCAAACCCCTGCTGCTGCCATCCCTGGCCCAGCTTTGTCTCAAGTGGAGGCTCAGTGCTTCTCATATCTTCCTCCTGTCATAGGAAGATTGAAATCTATTGTTTTAGTGAGACCGTTTTGATAGCTTTGGGGAACACAATGGAATAATACACAGAGGAGTTAAAATTGATTATTACATATGATTGCTCTCAGAATTCTCTGGCTTAGGCCCTTTTGAGGCCCTAGCCTCTACAATGTACCGATGTTCCAGCTCCAGTTTTCTGACATGTTGCAGAGGCCAGTTCATGCTGACAACAAGACCTCCTTGCCGATGTGTGTTGTACCAATTCCAAACATCTTTTTTCTCCAGTTCTGAACAGAAAGACAGTTATCCTGATATTATCTAAAACCTACCCTTTGGGCACTCATTTTCTACTGCAGGATGAAGAACAACCTCATCCCTATCCACGAAGTTTTTCCCCAAGGCCTCCACTAAAGGCAGTGCACCAAAACACAACAAACCACAATTTGCGAAACACAGAACTTCCGCAATTCCGGAGTTACTCCCTGTTAACTTACTTTATATATGAGCTATAAATAAGCTGTCCCAATTCAGCTTCAGTTTTTCCAACCCAGTCCCTTATAAACACAAGGCTGAGACCTGCTGCCGTAGCATACCTGAGGTCTTCCTGTCTCTGCTTCCAACCTCCACCATGTTTCCTATGTACAGTAGTCCCCTCTCATCCATGGTTTTGCTTTCTGCAATTCAGTCCATTGTGATCCTGAAAGAGGATGGTTCTCCTTCTGATGTATTGTCAGAACGACCATAAATGGCCCGACACTACATCATAAAGCCGACTTCGTTCATCTCCCTGCATCTCAGCACGTAGACATTTTATCATCTCACATCATCACAAGAAGAGTGAGTATAGTACAGTAAGATATTTTGGGAGAGAGACCAGAGTCACATAACTTTTATTATAGTATATTGTTATAATTGTTCTATTTTATTATTAGTAATTATTATTAGTCTCTTACTGTGTCCTGTTTATAAATTAAACTTTATCATAGGCATGTATGCATAGGCAAGAGCATAGTGCATATAGAGTTTGGTTTTATCCATGGTTTCAGGCATCCACTGGCCCAGTGGATATGGCCGGGGGAGGGGGAGTGGCAGTGGCGGGGGGACGACTGTATCATCATTTTCACCACAGCTCTATGGAATAGGTGTGTGTGTGTGTGTGTGTGTGTGTGTGTGTGTGTGTGATCTACTACAAACAAAAATGTGATGAGATTAGAACTATTATTAAGTCCATGTAACAGATAAGGAAACCCAGATTTAGAAAGTTTAAGTAACTTGCCTAACGTGATGCCATTTGTGCACGGAGGGCACCATGTGCACTAAATATCTCCTGATCTAATGTTACCTTCTTTGTCAAAGATAATTTAACTACCCTTGGGAACTCCTTAGCCATTTTATGAACTATCACTGGGTCTAACTTGCTTTCCAGCTTTGGATCAGCCTGTTCAAATGTGTAAGCATCTGTCTCCGGGTCTATACCCATGGATTAATCACCAAATACGGCAAATATCATTTTTACAAAACATGTCACCCCTAATTATCACTCATGGACAGCACAACCCTCACCCTTCAGCCTTCAGGTCTCCACACAGAACTTCTCTGACTCCTCTAGCCACAGAGATCTTCTCTGCACTGCTATAAGCATGCCATTTTAATTTTCTTAAGCCACATACCATGGCATTTTATTATTTATTACAAAAGGTCTTTATTAATCACACCATACCATCTTATAATGTTACCATATGTGTTTTATTCCTATATGTGTTTAACTCGTCTTCCATATAAAATTAGAACTCCCTGAGGGTAAGGGCCATGTCATAAACTTCTATATTCCCTCCAGAGAATCTAATGTTATGCCAACTTCATACAGAATCCTAAGAGAATATTGGCTCCAAATATTGTTGATAAGAATTAACCATAAAAGAAGGAACTGGTATAAATAATTTGATAACGTTTCCTAAAATATGTTTTGAATAGTTTTCCATATGGCCAAGAAATCTGTAAATACTACAAATTGTCAGTGGCAATTCTAGAAGCAAATAGTAAAGCCTTTTTATCTTTATTTAAAATTTTTTAAATCTCCTTAGTTCGTAAATAGATGTTGAAAAAGGAAACATACACATATGGTTTTTAATAACTTGAAAAAAAAAGTTAAAATCCTTTCTTAGGGTTTTCAAGTAACAGTGTCCACACAGTAATTGTTAGGTGGTTTTAGCGCAACATTTTATGAAGTGTCTCTGGATGTCTTTATCATCCAGTTTATATAAATAAATTTAAAACTTGAAGTTATTTTAAAAAAAGGAGAGTAGTGTCTTGGTTTGATTTGGGTGACAACCATTTGATAGAGGTAAATGCCAACACCTCTTTTTGATTTCAGTTTAATGAAGTTTCTTTTAACGTACCTTTAACAAAATAGTGAATAAAAAGCTCAACTATTTTACTGTATGCTTTGTGAGCAGTACTTTCTCTCTGCCTTTTTGGGAAACTGTGCAGCTTTCTGATTATAAATGGTATGTCTTTTGTCTTGTTTCTTGATGTTTCTGGAGTTTAAAAAATATCTTATGGTAAAGTTCAGCCTACTTCAGGAACATTAACATATGAAGCCAAAGATTATCTTGCCAAGGGCCATTGCTATGCCCTTAAATAATATAAATTTGATCAAAATCAGATATTGAAGTAGACAACATTCACGGGAAAGTTTCCATTTCTTTCCTATTTTCTTAAAATCCCTGGGAATTTGTTTATTTCAGTAAAGAGCCCACCCTCCTCCAAACACATCAGCTTTTCGAAAGCTTTATTTAAATGCCTCTGCCAAATGAAAGGCTCCTTTCATGCCATTTCAAGCCCTGAAGTACCAAAAGGGTAAATAACTTGAAGTATCATTTTTGACTGACTTGACTTTGAAACAGGCACAGCCAGCGTAAACAGCTGCTCTGCAGCGAGAAGCTTCCCTGCCTCTCTAACAGTTGCGCCCGTTATCTGCTAATATCGGTAACAATGATAAACACCTTAATTCACTGGATTAATGAGTTAAAGCCAATAGAAAAGGACAAAAACCCATAACTTTTCCACAAACTTAGTTAAATGTCAAGGTTTTTAAAGGCCTAGTTAGCAAGTATATTAGATGAGATATGTCAGTTTCCCAATTTACGACTCTGACTTGTCTCTTGTGATTCCTTATAGCCTCTAGCCATTCTCCTCTTACCTGAGGCATTCTCTGGCAAAAACCTGATGCTTCCAGTCATTCTGCATTCTTGTGTTTCTTCAAAAATAATTGGACAGGCACCTTTCCATAAACAATCATCATTAGTTACATACGGTACACAGATACGAATACCACACAAATAAGTTTCAATGGAATGTCTTGAGCCAAATAGTAATAATTTGGCCTGCATGTTACAGATGTGATTGACAGAGAGTTAATGCACTTAGCACTTTTCCAGGAGGCTCTGAGTATTATCTCCTTGATGCTCAGAAAGTCCTGCTCCCAGAAAAGTGACATAGACATTGACCACTGAGTTTGTTGCTATTCAATAGCCGGTTCCGTTTCCAGGCTCTATGATTAAAGTCATTATAGGAACTGTCAGCAGGGGGGAAAAAATGGGAACTGTCACAAGAAGCAACTGTCTGAAATGTTAAAGATTCCCATAATGTTTAACAGTTTTAAAGCAGGGGATTTTAACCTAATGAAGATCAACCTAAAGTATAAAGCAGCAAGTTCCAAATCGTTTCTGCTAGGGTGATTAACCATCTCTATCTTTTTATCTTTTCTTTCAACCTCCTTGGAAAAATTCTGAAATAAGCAAAATAAAAATAAACCTTTGTACCTATGGCCATGAACAAAGTTTACCACAAAAATGAATTCATATCTTTCAAAAATCTTTTCTTAGAAGTATGCGTAGTCTGTGGAAAAGGTTGATAAAATGAACGATGAAACTGAGTGAGTTAGCGTGTACGGTGACAGTTTTTAGTAATTATTTTTGTATTCAAGGACCATGATACTGCTAACATTCAGTAGTACACGATACTTCCAGTCTGCTGAAGAGCATGAGCATGTTCCCAAGCTGCTATGACCTCTTCTTCCCTCTAATATTATAAGTAAAAATTCCTGATTTGTAATTAGGCTTTGTTGTTATTTTACAGTCTTATATAGAGAGCATTAGATATATAGACCATTAAGATAACTTATAAGTTAAACTTCTTGGAAATTCATTAATTGAAAAAATGGACTCTGAGTGCAGGCATCAAGTGTTTATTAACATTAGTAGATTATCAATTAATATTTTATCTCATTTTATGCTCTAAAGACAAATGGGAAGTCTGAGAAATGGTCACAGGTCAGAGTCTGTAGAGACATGGTGAGTAAATGCAATGTGGTCTCCGGATTTGGATCCTAGACCAGAAAAGACACACTAGGAAAAACTAGTAAAATTCTATTTAAGTGTAGAGCTTAGTTAACGGATATTAATTCCTTAGTTATGAGGAATGAATTGTAGCAATTAGAGTTGCCGTGGGACATATGCATAAAAATTTGTGGACAATTTCTTGTCATCGGAAATTCAGATTTAACTGGGTGTCCCATACTTTATCAGCTAATTCTGGCAACCTTTATAATAATGTAAGGTATTGATGATAGAAGAGATGGGATGAGGGGTATGCAGAAACTCTTGGATATCTTTGCAACTTTTCTGTAAGTCTCAAATTATTCTAATATAAAAAGTATATTTACATTTTTTAAAAGTGCATGGGAAAACACAGAGCCCATGAAATACATTTGACTTTAGTATTTTAGTTGGAACATTTTACACACCTAAGAAAGACTAAAATCTGACACCAGCCTAAACTTTTTTTTTTCAATATGTAAACAAGTTTGCCCCTTAAAAACTGTATGTTTTAACACCATTTGCCAGTGAGAAGAGAGCCTAATACAATAATACTAACAGCAATAGTCTTCTATTTATTTTTCTTTCCTCACCTGCTATGCCCAGGTTTTGACATTAAGAATATTGTGTTTGATATTTTCTGCATTAAAAACCACTTTAGGCTTTGGTTCCATTTTACTCCCAGTCAGAAAGATCAGAAAAAGCTCAAGTCACACAGTAAGAAACTTTATCCACTGAATGAGACATTATCCATTCCACCAGACTGCAAATCAAAGAGTATCTCTTAGGCTGCTTAAAAATTCATTTTAAAATCTGATCCTGATTGTACTTTTATGGTAATTTCATACCATCAATCATCCTTTTACCTTTAGTCTCTGGGTCCACTGCTCTCCCCATAGATCTCATTCACTCTACCTCATTATAATTCCTTAGGTGAGAAAACAGGGGAAGAAATCTTAACAGAAAATGAGAGAAAGATGTAAATTTCTTGAGAAAAGTCAGGTTCACTAAGAAGCAGAGCTAATGATATGTTCTGATCTTCCCCTTTTTTGTAATTAAAAGATGGGAGGAAAAACGGACCCCAAAAAGGCAAAAGACCTGTCTCCCATGCAAATAACATATTTGTAATCTGCATTCGGTCTCACTAATATACCTTATAGTTTTAAGCTGTCAGGGCTTGGAGTCGTTTCTGCCATTTGAAGTGAACAAAGGAAATATTTTTGAAACTCTCGAGAACTTTTCTTTCATTGTGTGCTGTTTGCCTGTCCTTCTCCTGGGCTGACTCCTTTCTAATTCTGTTTGGAGGGAATGAAATTATCAGAATGTAGAATTATCAGCAGGCAGCTATAAGCCACACAGAGCAGGCCCCTCTCCAGGTGTATGGGCTCACCTAGAGTTATGGGAAATCGATACTGTGACTTTCGTTATTATTCTCCATCTGGCAGCGCATATATGCCTGCTCCGTCTAACAATTAATCACTGGAAGGGAAGAGCGCATGGCTGTGTGTCAGCCAGAAAGTGCTCGTGGCAAGCGAAATGATTTCTAACATCCAGTTTAAGTCAAGCCTTCATTCAGCCTTTTCAGCATGATTCAATTTTACTAACAATAAATGTTATATTTTTGCTCCATTGATTTGAATGCTGACTCTGGTGTAAAGCATATTTCATAGAGCAACAAGAAATGTAGCAGATAATAAACTCAGCAGCGCAGCTCAGCTTCGTTACATTTAGATTGGAATAAAAAAATGGCCATTAACCGCCAGGGAAGGGATGGGTTTCTCTCAAGTAGGAAGTCCAGCTGCACTATCGTTTCTAACATCTTTAACAAAATGTTGCCATAAACCATAGAATGCCAATAATAGCAATAATCCCTCCAAAACGGGTTGTTACCAGCAGTTAGTGACCAGTTTCTTAGTTAATGGCCTGAGGGGAAAGGCTTTAAGAAAGCTGTATTCACTATTTCCTCTCAGGCAATTTAACTGGGTGCATTAAACTGCATTTTCATTGGGATTTCAAAATGTTTGTGCTCTGACAAGGCACTCATCATAAGGTCTTTTGATTAAATCTCCATCTCCACGGTCTTAGGGGGAGTAAGTAAGCAACGCATCTAAGTGTGGCCGAGCGATAATTTCAACAGTCTCTTTAATTAGTGACAAATGACAATCTGAAATATATAAAAATATATATGCCGATGTAATCCCGTGAAGGTTCTTTGTTCATGATTTAACGCACTCTGTCATTGACGGGCTGTAAATTGTCCCTCCATTCATTTGTTCCTGGAGATAATAATCCCACTGCCTGTCTTTGCGGGGTTATTGTGAGGATCACAAGCGACTCTGTGAACCAAAACTATGTGGTGTCCTGTACCGGGGAGGCAGCGACCGCCAGCCAGCCGCCCATCGCAGCAGTAGTAACCAGGTGTGCTACTTGACGGAGCAAACCGGCTAATTTTCATTATGCCCAAGGGGTTAAATTTTAACTATTTCAAAGGTGGCTGAGGGTGGGAGTGGGAGGTGACCAAGGAAATGAGTTTTCAGTAACTGCCTTAAGCCAGAGTCTGAACCCGTTCAAATTTAGACTGAAAATTCGGGATTTAAGGGATTCAACTTTTATTTTAGAGCTTATAAAACTCCAGCTCCACTTCTTTTGAAAATGTGAACTTTTTATCAGATGTCGTGAAACATCTATTTATTATAGGATAGTTTCTGTTAGAAATAAAGTGCACCTCATATGCAAATTAACTCAGGCCCATAGATGGGGACTTTGAAATGATCACAAGGAGTTTTAAAATTCCACAAGTAAAATAATAAGAATATAATAATAATTAATACGGGGACTAACTGCCTGATCCTGTCCTTATTTGGCATCCAGTAGATATGAACACAAAGGCGTTTTACTAACATATGTGGGAATAGCTGACTTAAATATATGTCAGGTAATAATGATATACTGTAGCTGAAATGATCATAAGTAAATGATGGTGATGATAATAATAATAATGACAATTTTAACATTTGTGTCTCAGGAAGTCCAAAATAATATTTCAGATGCCATCTTTATTGATGCATTGTTTTTCCTGATTACACCTAAAATAATTTCTTCTCATGATTCATATTTTACACATATAATCAACATGTTAGAATGAGACATGGCCACGAAAACACTTCCCTTATTTCAATCCATTAATCATAGAAATTTACTTCTTCTAGATTTAAACTAAAATGTTCTGACACTATTTATATATCAATCATAAATCATTCAGAAACATGAATAAGTTACATAGTATTATTTAATTCATCTACTTCCACAGTCTACTGGTTTTAAGTGAAACATTTAAGTTGCTCAATAATCACAAACATTAACCTAAATTTATAAATAAAGGCAAAAATGACTGACATTACAAAGAAAATGGCACGCATCAAGCATGGGGCTACTCTTACTCATTATAACCAGCATTACTCAGATTACAAATACACGCTTTTATGTGGGCACTGAGGAGACAAAGGTAAAGTACATGCTGTCTCTGCAGATCTATATTATATTACATATTATATATTTTCTCTGTCTGAAAAAAATCAAAGCAATTTATAAATGAAATCTTACATAGTTAAGTTTATCAAATAGAAATTACATAAGGAAAATCAAAAATATATTTGAAATAAGAAATTTTAATTTTCCTCATAACCCAAGTTAAGGTGAGTCTAGCACCAATCCTTTTTATTTAAAAAAAAAAAAAATGAGTGTATTTATTTTGAGAGAGAGACAGAGAGAGAGCAAGCAAGGGAAGGGCATAGAGAGTGTGGGAGAGACAGAATCCCAAGCAGGTTCTGTGCTATCAGCACAAAACCCGATGTGGGGCCTGAACCGCCAAACTGTGAGATCATGACCTGAGCCTAGATCAAGACTCAAATGCTTAACGGACTAAGCCACCCAGGCACCCCAACATTTTTTTAAAGGATAGTTGGAAAATGATGGAGGGCAAGGTTTGTCATCTGAAGTGAATATATTAAGACTTTATGGGTCTGTGAAGAGCTCTGTTGGAAATGAAGGTCCCCACTCTGAGACACCATTTTATAGTGTGAGAAGGCAACATGGAGAGGGACCTGTGGGTGGCAGGTGAAGAGAAATCCTTGCTACACACTTGAGCTCTGGGCAAGGGAAGGGAGGGAGGCCCTGAACTTGCTGCTCCCAAATCTGCCCTCCCTCCTCCATTCCCTGGAAGTATTTTAATGGAGACAAAGCTTTTTACCCCACAGCGCACCTCAGGAGAAGATGATAGTGTAAAAGGTCTGTTTGAAATGGGTAGAGTGTGGGGCGCCTGGTTGGCTTAGTCGGTAAGCGTCCGACTTTCGCTTAGGTCATGATCTCGCGGTTCGTGGGTTCGAGCCCCGCGTCGGGCTCTGTGCTGACTGCCAGCTCAGAGCCTGGAGCCTGTTTCAGTCTGTGACTCCCTCTCTCTCTGACCCTCCCCTGCTCACGCTGTCTCTCTCTCTCTCTCTCCTAGAAATAAATAAAAAAAAAATTAAAAAAAAAAAAAAGAAATGGGTATACCGAGTGTGAGGTCATGGCCCCTGGGGGGAAAGAGTGTAGCCATACTAAGTGAGGGCAAGGATGCTCTGAGGAGGGGCAGTGGACACAGGAAACCAGCTTTGCAACTCTTGAGTGTTTCTTCCTTTGGCTAGCTCTTTTGCCTATAAATTCATCTCTTAGGAGTGTTTTACAGATTTTAAAATAGACAAAGAGTACTGGCTTCCTTGGAGGAATCATGATAAACAATCATTCCACTATGACCATATCTTGAAAGAGTATGAAGAATGAGGTGAAGTGCCGTATCTTGCATATAAAACAGAACATTAACTGAGAGTTTTCACTAACTTTCTTTTATCTGAGGTGGTACTAATGTGTCATATATTACAAGAGGAAACCAAAATGTGGAAGGAAGGATAAGTGTGCAAAATCTTTGGAGGACCTCAGTGTCTTGTGGGAAAGGGCGATAGGGGTCAGAGGGAACAGAAAGGAAACAGATGGTTAATAGTGGTAGGTGTTTGCTCCTGTATTTTATTATTTTTTTTTTTACAAATAGTTTATTGTCAAATTAGTTTCCACAATATTGCTCCTGTATTATTATTTTTAACTTCTCTATTATGAGGTAGCAATTATGATCTCCAGTTTACAGTTGGGAAAGCCATAAAGAATTCAAGTAACATGCCCAAGCTATTATTTTACATAGTTCATTAACTGGCCTGGCCCCCAAACGCTAACCCAGATCTCCCAGGTGCCAATACTCCAGTTCTTTTACAGCGATGGTTAATGATCCCAGTACATGTAAAACCAGGCCTGGTGGGGCCACTGCCTATAAACATGTTGATTACAACCTCAGTGATTATAAAATATCTGTATTCCACTTACATTTTTGAATACCAATTTTAAAGTCTATAAATTTTTTTTTAATTTTTTATGTTTATTTATTTTTGAGAGAGAGTATGAGTGGGGGAGGGTCAGAGAAAGAGGGAGACACAGAATTGGAAACAGGCTCCAGGCTCTGAGCTGTCAGCACAGAGCCCAACGCGGGGCTTGAACCCACGGACCGCGAGATCATGACCTGAGCCGAAGTCGGCCGCTTAACCGACTGAGCCACCCAGGCGCCCCTAAAGTCTATAAATTTAAAGTCTATAGATTTCCTAAGTAGATTTTCTGCAAATATTTTTGATGCCTGACATAAGTTTCTGTATTGTCCTGGCTGAAAAAGAGAGTCTGAAAAGGATGTATTTACCTCCATTAGTGGCTAGCCAGTTTTGCAGTTATCAAAAAGCTTAAAACGACCTTTCCTGAAAAGTTTTCTTAGAATTAGTATATAAAGTTTTTCTACCCACTGCTCTTTAATCTGCTTTTATTTTCAGACTTCTAGAGGCACAGTTTTCTAAGGAGTCTGACCCTCACCCCCAGGTTGCTTATGGAAATGGAATCGCAAACATACAGACCTTGCACCTATGGCTTATCAAAGTGTGAAACATGTTTTCAAATTACAAGTTTATCCTAAGCCACTAAGCCTAAGCCACTGAATATGCCACTTAAGCCACTGAATATGAAATCACAACAGTTCAGGACTAAAAGACACTACTGAGAACCTAAGTCCAGTTCCTCAAGTACATTTGTAATCAGTAAGATGAAGCACAGTGTACCTAGTAAAGCTGATTTTCTCAACACTCTTTACCTAAATGTGCAACCGTTTTGCTAAGGACATTTTACTACAAGCAATTCTCAGCATTACAGCTGGGTAACAGCCCCTGAACATGAGTGATTTAAATAAATCTGATTTGTGCCTCTGAACAACGTAATAATAGGGCAATGATTTTCTGACTTTGCTCCCATTCTGTAAGCTAGACCATGAGATTTCACAACTGAAAATTAATGGTGCTCACTTCGGCAGCACATATACTAAAATTGAAACTTAATGATAGTGATCCTTTTTCAAATGTGCAGGAAAAAATTAAACTAATAGAATTCTCTTTACTAAAACAATTTTAGTACTTTTATCATTTTTTATTATTTGAGAGAGAGAGTGTGGGAGGAGAGAGGGAGAGAGAGAATCTTAGGCAGGCTACACATTCAGCACAGAGCCCAACGTGGGGCTCAATCCCAAAACTCTGGAATCATGACCTGAGCCAGAATCAAGAATTGGATACTCAACCAACTGAGTCACCTAGGCACCACCCCCTACCCCGCCAATATTTTTTAAAGTAGACTCCACACGCAGCATGGAACCCAACGTGGGGCTTGAACTCAGGACCCTGAGATCAAGACCTGAGCTGAGATCAAGAATTGGACACTTAACGGACTGAGCCACACAGGCACTAAAAATTTTAATCCCCTGTATTTTCAAACCTTCTCTATATGAAATTTTAATATAAAATATATCTCATTCAGACTAAATGCATTTGAATTCATTGTTTTACGATGCCATCATGTTTCACAGTAGGACTTTTAGTTGTTCAGCTAGTTGACTGCATTTGAGACTCAGTAAAAGGAGGCTACTTTCCTGTCCAAGAACCTGGTGCCTAATTTTTTTAACAGAATTGTCCATGAATGTAGTATTTAATCAACTTTTAGTAAGATACATTTGCATCACACAACATAAATGTTCTAATTACATTTCTGTAAATAGTGAATTATAAATAGCATTCTCTAACATGTTAGGGTAGCAAGAAAAGAACCGATGAATCACATTTATCCAGTGGATTCCCAGAGAAACCTCAGGAAGCAATCGAGGACCCCTGGGCTGGTGCTTTTCCAGGGCAAACCTGCACTGATGGGTCAGGTCAGCAGATAAGGGAGTTATGCTGGCCAAGTGGTGCTGTGACTTCGCTCTTTTCACTAAGTGCTGTCAGCAAACAGCAGGGGTATAATTTTCAAAATTTTGCTCATGAATCATAGGAAGTTGGATCATTGTGAGTCAAGAATGAATCATATTATAAATGATGAAAGCACAAGATAATAGAAAGGACTGTTGTAAAATACACTTTCTAGTGTGATAGAAAAAGATTATTTCATAAAGTGGAGCAGAAATGGTCATTGCTAATTCTTCAGAGAATTGATAAAGAAACTTTGAGACATATATCTATATAACTATATCTATATATTTATGCCTCTATATCTCTATCTTTATCCCTCTATATCTCTATATCTCTCTCTATATATATCTATATCTATCTCTCTATCTCTATCTCTATATATCTCTATCTCTATATCTGTATCTCTATTTATCTCTATCTATCTCTCTCTATTTCTATCTCTATCTCTATCTCTATCTCTATCTCTATCTCTATCTCTATCTCTATCTCTATCTCTATCTGAAGGTCTTTAAATTGTACCTGACCTAGAATTAGGAAAAAAAAAACAAAACCTAAGGCTAAAAATCTCAGTTTGGGAAGCATTATGATTCTCATTTAGAATGTCTGAATTCCATGCCAAATTGCAGGATTAGCTCCTCTACTTCTAGTTACAAGAATAGAGGTTAAGTGCTGAAAAGAGCCACCTAAGAAAATGGGGCAGAGAGGTGGTAGTGCCATATATTAAGATTTAAGCCTACAAAACCCGATTTGCATGTCTCATTCAGCCTCACCAGCACAGCAAGCCAGGTGAACTGAAAACAGGAACAATTCTTCTCCTACCAAATGCCTAAGGAAGCTCTCCTAGTTGGTTCTCTAATTGGCCATCAATATGGATGCGAGGCCATGAATGAGCTGAAATCAGCCAATAGACTTCTGTGGAATAAAGGTATGTTTTAAGCAGAAAAATTAAACTAATGAGTAGCCTTTCTTGGCTATAAATTAATCCCCGATATTTTTCTTAATGCCTTCTCTGTGTGAGACTTCAATATAAAATATTATCTCATTTAGAACGAGTTTCTTAGGATCCTAGTACATGTGAAATCAGACCTAGTGGGGCCACTGCCTACAAACATGTTGATAAGAATTAATCTGAATGATTATAAAATACCTGTTATTACAGTTACATTCAATTTAGGTGGTTTGGTCTTGATGACTAAGCAAAATGATTTGTTGGAAAATGAGCTGACATCTGTCATTCAGTGGTCCTTATTACCCTGCTCTATGTCTGGCATATGGTAAGCATGTGATAAACAATTGTTAAACGATAGAATAAATGAATGCATGCTACACTGCAGAATTCTGAAGAGTGGCGAGGCAGTGGATTATGAGGTAGAATATTAGTGCTACATTAAAAGTGTTGTAATTTAAAAAAAAATTCTTTATGGGTGCCTGGGTGGCTCAGTCGGTTAAGCATCCGACTTCGGCTCAGGTCATGATCTCATGGTTTGTCGGTTCGAGCCCCGCGTCGGGCTCTGTGCTGACAGCTAGCTCAGAGCCTGGAGGCTGTTTTGGATTCTGTGTCTCCCTCTCTCTCTGACCCTCCCCTGCGCATGCTGTCTCTCTCTCTCTCTCTCTCAGAAATAAATAAAACATTAAAAATTTTTTAATTTCTTTAGGGACGCTTGGGTGGCTCAGTCAGATGAGCATTGACTTTGGTTCAGGTCATGATCACACCATTGATGAGTCTGTGCCCTGCGTGGAGCTCTGTGCTGACAGCTCAGAGCCTAAGCCTACTTCAGATTTGTCTCCCTCTGTGTATGCCCCTCCCCAACTTGTGCTCTGCCTCTGTCTCTGTCTCTCAAAAGTAAATAAACATGAAAAAAATTGTTTTAAATTTCTTTCTGTTTCTACTGCTGCCACCTTAGTTCAAATGTTATCCTCTCTCACATCAACTTCTGCAATAGCCTCCTACTTGGTCTTCATGCTTTTACTCTTTGCTTCTTCCATTCTGTTCTCCAGAGAGAGGCCAAAGTAATCTTTTAAAAATATTGGTCAGATCATGTCATGCTTTTGCTGAAAATTCTTCAGTAGCTTCCTGAAGCATTTAAAGTATAATCCAGCCTCCTTACTAGGTCTACAAAGGTCCTGCTCACCTGATACCTGCCTAACTCTTGTATTTTATCCTTTAATATCTGCCTTAATCACTGTGCTCATGTTACACTTATCTTCTTCCATACCTGGAATGTGTCAAACTTGTTTTCACCACAGGGCCTTTGCTCTAGCTGTTCTCTTATCTGGTAAACACAGATGCTCAAAAAACATGCTCCTTCTTATCATGAAGACCTCAGCTTACTTCTCCAGGTGCTCTAATGGACATCACTCTGATTGTTTTCATCTTTTGAGACATATCACCATCTACTATTTTCTTGTCTACCTTATCATTGTTATTATCATGAGAGCTTATTCAAACATGGATTCCCCAAGAACCAGAACAGTCTGGCATTTAATCAGAGTTCAGTAAAAGATTTTTGACAAAAATGAGTAAACAAATGAGCTGTCTTGGTTTGTGAAGGATCCATGATGGAGAATCTTGATGAAGAATAGATTGCTCTGTGGGTTTATGTGAACTTCTGTGCATGTCCCCAGTGCCAAAATAGCAAATTACCACAAGGGGAAAATCAGTTAAGCAAGAATACTTTTGGTATCATGTAGGCAACACAACGTCTTCATGAACTGGATTCTTTTCTTTTTAGCCTCCTGTTTGGAGCGAACCTCCAATAGAAACTATTTAAATTTCTTTTGCACACATTTAAAACTTGAAGCTTTCAAGTGGCTATTTTCTTAAAACTTTTGAGTGGCTTCACAAAGTCTATGGTGTTTTTATGTGATTTTTCCCATCCAATGTCGGCCGGATGTTTTTCTGTGTTTCAGGTTTATAAAATTGTTGACAAATAAACACCCATCTTGTCGAGAACTAGCATATGCCTAGGCAGGGTATTACAATAGGAATTTGCGATGGGCTCGGGGAAGGGGTGGGGGTGTTGAAGTGGGAAGCTGTCCACCCACACTGGTTGGAAAACCTACTTTAAAACTCACCCAGCACCAACTGAGCTTAATACGGTTGTTACAGGGAGTATGTGTGCTGTGATGGCAATGTGTCAGGCCTAATTGGGACCTTCTGAGAGCTAAGAGGACGTGCAATTCTAGCAGGGAAATGTTAATCCAGTCACAAACACCGTGTTCACAGGAAAACTTCCCTTCAGCCCTCCCTGCCTTCCTTACTTAGCTATTCAAGGGAAGTGATCGGTGCATGAAAACTTATAAAAATTTAAACTATTTGGGTGCTTTTGGAAATGAGTTATAGAGCTCAACTAAACAAAACAAATTCCCCCATGAAAATGAGATACTTAATGGGTATTGCTGACTCCTCTCTCCTGCGTAAGGGCAGGTCTAGCCAGTCAGAAAACTCCCTGGATTTATAGGAGTGACATTTGCAGGTGCTTCAAATTTAAATCAAGTTTACCCCGTGAATGTGGGCCCCAAGAAATTCACAGATTTCTACATTAACCCTAATTTCCAGTTTCAGGTAAATGTTCACCAAACCATTTCTGGAACAATAAATGGAAAGGAATACAAGAGAGAAATCTGTCAGTCTCGGACTGAGACGGAAGCTGAGGAGGGGTAGAAGGTTGTCTGTATTAAGATCAATTCTAGTGGCATTAACACCCAGAGAGGGCCAGTCCCTATATGGGGCTGTCCAAGCTAGTGATTGACACTTGTCTTCTGCTGGAGTAGAAGCAGAGGATTAAGGTATTTCTTGGAATCACATGGTCAGTGTTCTTCCCAGATCATGAGATGACTCAAGGCATCATGACCTTAATTTCACCTTGCTAGTTAACAATAAATGAACAAGAAAAGGAAGTACTCACAAAACCAAAGAAATAAGTCTCTTTCCATCACTTGTATGATATAGCACACCATGTGCTCTACCATGAAAAGAAGTTTTGACCAATAAACTGTAATGCTTAGAAAGCTAAATCTAAAAATAGAAAGTAAGAGACCTTAGAGAAATGTATTTTACCATATTTCTCTTATTTGTTTGGGGAAAAAAAGCCAAACTCACATGGCTTTCATTGGATTTCTAGATTTATTGGGAAGTTTGATGTAATTACTGAATATTTTTTATCTTGGCCGGGTTTGTGCTACCATCCTATGTGCCAAGTACCGTCCAAGTATTTTACATATCCTAACTAATTTAATTCTCACAACTCCGAGAAGTATGTATATTATTATACTAATTTTCATAGACAAAGGAGTGTGCCAGGTCACATGATTTTAAAATTGCAGCACTCTACTGAAAATAAAATACCACCTAAGTTACCATTTTCAAAATGAGCACTTCAGCAATGCTGGAATAAATATTTTGACTCACAAGAATTATGTTTCAGATTAGATGAGACTTAGGAAGAACACTGGTAACTCTGAGCAGGAAGATAGCAGCATTCGGACTTAAATGCGACTTTCAGACAGTGGGTATAAGCAATGATTAGTCAGAACCTAGAGTTTTCATGGAGCAGGAACCTTGCAGTCACACCTCTTTTCATGCTGTCTAAAGAGAAATAAGGTGCTGGTTAACCCTATTTGCCTTAACTGCATGCATATCCTATTAGTCGTTTACATATGTGTTTGCTTTGTTTTGTGTAAACATTTTATCTCAAGGGCTGCATGGAGAGCAATGTAGAATGTCTTCATTATAGTAGCTCCTCTGTGAGATCATTTGCTAACCTCAATCTGGTGTATAAACTACAAGTAACTGCCTTAGCGGTTACACTGAGGACAGGGTGGGGTGATGTGTCCTGCTAGGTTCCCCACAAGCAATATTTTGTTTATCTTGATGTCTTCCAGGTCGTCTCCGAAGCTGTTTACTTGTGTTTTAGTCCAGCAATGTTTTATTTATGGCATCTCCCCAAGACCAGGCGGTACAGAGAGGGGCCCTGTGTTTTGTGATATGTTCTCCTTTCGAAGCTTTATGCTCACAGAGAATTGACTTCAGGATGTCAGGTAACCTTTAGCCGAGGCTTAACAGACAAGGACCATACTGTGAACAGGAAATGGCTTCACTGGATGTAGCACACCAAACCACGGACAGCATCGTAAGCCTTTGCCAAGGATTCAGAGTTAGAATTATGCCTAATATGGCATAAATTTTTAAAAATTTGTTGGGAGGATTTGATTCTATCCCATATCCTATTTTTCTTCCCTGATGAAACATATATAGACATAGCAGACATTATTTTTCATTTCTGCCATATTCCGCTTGATAGATGTCAGCCAGAGATATTAACTTCTGTCTCGTTGTGCATGCTAGTGTGTTCTCATTATCTGCTTTGCCAGCTCTAAACTTATTCAAGGAGAAAAAAAGATCTCAGCATGAAACTCATTCTGACTGGAGGGGGCCCCATGAACTGTTTTTAAAAATTTAGCAGAAAATGTCCTCATCCCATACATGAAGGCTTTTTGTTGTTATTGTAATAAATGTCTAAGTCCCTGAATTTTAGGAGCCACATTCATGATTGTTTTTTCCAGGGAATCTATGAAATCAAGAGAAGTCGCTACTACAGGTGGTACTGTCTGAGAGCATGGTGTTCTCCTAGTTAAGAGCACCACAGAGATGCTAGTGATCCTTCCTGGATTTTACCCAAATAATGAATTCTTTTAACATCGCTTTGTAATGGTTTTCTTTCTGATACTGATGCTTTAGCTGCTGGTGAAGTGGAGAACATTGCAGAATAGTTCCAGACACTGAAGAGACTGGCTCGATGAGTGTGCATGTTACCCCTACGCCCCCACTGACAACCGCACACAACCTATGCCCCCAGTGGAGTAGAAAGCCACCACTTTCTACTCCTCTAAGTGAGGACGTGACCGCACAGGGTAACACATTCAAGGACAGTGTGTCTGTGCTCCTGGATCTTCCATCATCAGTAGTAAATGTAGAATCTTCTCTCTTTTGGACTTGGTTTCCCAAATTCACCTCAGGCGTCTCTGCTTTGGTTCATACTCTTGACGCACATCTGTGTCAAGGCCTCTGAAAGACAGTCCAGGAGAGATTTCCCTTTTCCTTTGGGATGTGAGACAGGCCACAATCCCCCACGATGGTATTAAGACCCTTGATAATTTATGCCATCCTATTTCCCTGTCCTGAAGTGTCCTGTATAGTACTCAGAAGAAGCAGTGCCTCATAACTTACATATACTGCCACCTCTTCATTTACCTGGCCATCAGAATGCTTATCCATGTAAAGGATTCCTCTACTTCTCTAATAAAACATTTTGAAGTATTAGAGACGTTTACTTGACTTCACTGTAGGAAAGAACATGAGGTGTTTATTTTTAATTCCAGCATCTAACAGCATCTGGCTCATAGTGGCACTCAGCAAGTTCTTATTGAATTGATTTCTAAATTTTTATTGCTGAACGAATCATGGGTGTCAGCCTTTTTACACAGCCTCTTGCGTCCTCCCTCAAATGTTGCACTATGCGCCCTACAACTTCAATGACCTATTACTTTCACTTCCAAAACGGACTTTAAAAACAACAGAAACAACTTTATTGGGAATAAAATTAAGTTGAATGTGCTAAGTTTGAGAAGATTTTTTAACACTTCTCCAGTGAAAAATGTCATTTAAATATTTGTCTTAAATTCATCACATAGGAATACATTTTTTAATCAATTTTGTTTAATTTCAAGACTCTCATATCATAGTATTTTTTTAATCTTTACAAACTACTATGAAGGAGCAAAGATTTAACTTATGAAGGACAATGGCATTTGAGAGGGGTCTTGCAGAGCAGATGGGTTTTTATATTAGAAGGGGACAAGGATGGGAAGCAAGGCAGATGGTCAGTGTGAGATCTGGAATCATGTCTTACATATAATAGGGCCTCACACGTAATAGATGCTCTATGATTGTTTAGTTAAGGAATAAATGAAAGATAGCTATAAAAATGAAACATACAGAGACTGTTTAAGGAAGTGCAAGTTTCTCTGTTAAGCTGAAAAATAGATTAGAGCAGTGTTTTCCAACCTTGGTACTATTGATAGTTTGGACAGGATAATTCTTTGTTGTGGGAAGGGATTGTCCTATGCGGTTTAGGGTGTATAGCAGGGCCACTGACTTCTGCCTACTAGATGCTAGTAACATGTTCCAAGTTGTGACAACCAAAAATATGTCTGGATACTGCCAGATATCAGTATATCTGATCCCAGCAAGGGCAAAATCTCTCGTGGTTAAGGACCATTGAGTTAGGAGTTGCTCAAAAATGGCTGGAGAAGGAAGTTAGGATCCCAATTTGAGAGAGCTGTGATGTCAAGATAGGGTATCTACACTTAATTTGATAGAGAATATTTATTAAATATTTCGGAGCTAAGGAATTACGGAATCAGTCTCGTGTTTTAGGGAGAATAATTTGGCAGTTCCTATAACTGCATTTTTGCAAAATCTAAATATCTGCATATTTTATATATGTATCTCAAATAAGTAAATTACTCAAGATCTTCATGCTTCAGTTTTTTCATATGTACAATGAGGATGATCATAGCATTGTAATGAGGACTAAATTAAGTAATTCATATAACGTGCTTGGAATAGTGCCCGGTACATTTTAAAAAATAAATGTTTGTGCTATTGTCGTTAATACTGCTTACGAAAAACAAGGCACTGTTGTGGTGCAAGCACCTTTGAAACATTTTTGAAGTCCAGCTACCATTGCTAACATGAGTCGACTATCAATGAACTTACTAGAAAACGAAGTCAAACTAAAACCAAAATGATCATGAACCCAAGGAGATTGCTCTTTCCATTCCTTCTTAAATCCCAATTCAAAGCTAATAAAATTGCACTTAAATACAAAATGGGAGAAAATGTTAAACAGGGAAAGAAAGCTTATTTTAAAGCTTCTGCTCAAATATGTATTGTAGTGCCCTGAAAACATGTAAAGACAGTTGGAAGGCAACTAAAAGTGCTCTAAGGGGGCAACTTTGAATGGGTTGGCTTCCACACATAATTGCTAACAAGCCACAGGTGTCAAGCCACATGAGCTGGCGATAGCCTGATTTGAGAAGAGAAATGACAATTCTTTACCCATCATTCATCCCAAGGTGTGCTTGTCATCTCTCGTAGCACATAGCGACTTACCTTTTTATTAGTGGCTTTGGAAACCTTCTCGCAAGGGAGCAGCAGCATCCTTATCTGCGAAACTGCGTGTAAATGAGACTATGCGCGATGGAGGATATGCGATCCACCTGCCAGGAGAATGAAAGGTGTGCATTTGAGCTCCCCAGCAATCAGATTAGGGACTGTTTCTTTCCCACCTGTCTCTTCACACTGACCAAATTGATGGGCGAGTGCAGTTCTCCCTTCCTACCTGTTCTCTTCCTCTATTTCCCTGACCATCTAAACTCACCAGCTTGAAATAAAAAAATACCTTAATGGTTTAAAATACAAGATTAAGTTAATATTCTAGGTTTGCTTAACAATACCATCTTACATGTTTTCAAAATGTTTTCTCATAAGCATTCTTGTTTGGGCTCTACCAAAGCACTCAGTATAAACAGAACAAATGTTACCTGCTCCTTACAGAAGGAAGCTGGGGTTCAATGAGGTTAAATGCCTTGTCCATGGAAATGATGGAACTTGAGAATAGGAAGCAGATTTTCTGACTCAGTCCCAACCCTGTGACTGTGGCCAATCTCTTAATCATTTCTGCACCAAAATGCCCAATGACATTCATATACATCTTCCTTTTTTATTCCTGTCAGTGTACTATTTCCAACTAACAAATTTACAAGAATAATTAAGCCCTTATCATCCTTTGACTGATTTTCTGAAGAAGCTTCTTGCTTGGCCTTTATGCCTTCAGTCATGTCCTCAAATCCTTCATCAATCACTGCTGTCAGAATCAATCTTGCCTCCGTGACACCTTGGCAGGATTCCGTCACTTTTCAGCTACTTTCAGCTCCTTGTCCAGTTCCACTATTGCATCTAAGATTTGTCCTTTTCATCTTATCTTTGGTCTCAATCCAGTACAAAGCTTTTCTTTCTTATTCCCAGTGTAGCTGAGAAAAATGACCCTAGCTTTAACGTGGTGGTAAAACATGACCTGAGTCTTCAATACCTACTCTCCCTCCTCCTCCTTGGTTAATTCCTATAGTTTTGGGGTTGGAAATGAATGTCTCCTAACTTTCCTGGGTTACAAAGATTCCAGATACTAGAGGGACAGGGAAATTGTAAAATGTTTCTATATTGTGGAGCTTTGACAATACCATGTTGTTGCTGATTTACTGAATCACTTCAATGGTGTGAAACAGCAGGTGGACCTTCAGTTCTTCTCTCTTTGTGCCTGGATCTTCCTTCAGTTTCTTGAGCTCCTGGGACCAGGTGTGTGTTTTCATCTCCATGAAGGAGAGTCTGGCTTCTGAAGGATATACTTGTTGTCAAAGTCAAAGAAAACAAGAATGGACCCAAGTTTTAATCTATTCTTATGGGGTTCCAGTGTGCTCATCAACTTCTTATCTTGACTGCCTGCCTCTGCACTTCAGGCTTTAGCATTATTAGACACGGAGGTAGTTTCAAACAGAGTGCTCACCCAGCTCACCTTTGTGTGAGTCAAATCTTCTCTTGTGCAGATCTGTGTGTGTGTGTGTGTGTGTTTATGGCCTACTGGTTCTCCTCTAGTTAAATGCAAAATATACAAAATTTGGATGTGGGGTCAAGAGACCATTTCTTTAAAGGTGGTAGAAGTAATTGCACACTTGTATGCTGATAGGAAAGAACCAAAAAATGTACTGTAGTGGGACAAAATGGCTGGAACAATAGTTTTGAATAGCAAAAGGAGATGAAGTTTAGTGTAAGAGAGAAGGTCCTGGCCTTGGATAGCTGCATGAAAAGGTCATCTATGATAAGAAGATAAAATCTAGATTATTTGGCTACAGATGTTAGTAAATGGGTAATTGTGGTTCTGGCATCTTGTGGAAGTTTTTTTTGATCATTAAATACACATAGATACTCAAAATGGAATTTCTAAAATATTTACTTCAAGTAGAAGTACAATAATATGATTCTAAAAAAATATGGGACACCTGGATGTCTCAGCTGATTAAGTGTCTGGCTTCAGCTCAGGTCATGATCTCATGGTTCATGAGTTCAAGCCCTGCATTGGGCTCTGTGCTGACAGCTCAGAGCCTGGAGCCTTCTTTGGATTCTGTGTCTCCCTCTCTCTCTCTCTCTGCTCCTCCCCTGTTCATCACTCCCTTCTCAAAAATAAATAAACATTTTAAAAAATGTAGGGGTACCTGGGTGGCTCAGTTGGTTAAGTGTACAACCTCAACTCAGCTCATGATCTCGCAGTTCGTGAGTATGAGCCCCATGTTAGGCTCTGTGCAGGCAGCTCAGAGCCTGGAACCTGCTTCATATTCTGTGTGTGTCTTTCTCTCTGCCCCTCCCCTGCTCTCTCTCTCTCACAAAAATAAATAACATTAAAAAATAAAATAATAAAATAAATTTAAAAAAATTTTAATAACAAATAAAAAGAAAATCTGAGTTACAAAAAGAAATTAGGAGTAAAGAAAATGATAAAGTGTGTGGGTAAAACTTGTGAGATAGGATAAATAAAGCCTGTGCACTTAAAGTAAATCCACAAAGAACACTCCAAGCTGAGATGACTTCACTAGTGAAATCTCTCAAAAAATAGAAAAATAAAATCCTAATTTTGCCTCAACTATTTAGATAATAGATGAAGAGGAAAAATGTCTCAACTCATTCTTTGCAATGTACCAAAGCCAGACAAAAATTCTTAACAAAACGTTAGCAAATCAAATCCAGAAATACATAAAATGGATAATATATCATAACACAAGGTATTTAACTCAGGAATGCAAATTTATCTTAATATGCTAAAATAAATGTAATTGGTAGTATCAACAGGGAAAAAAGCTAAACATCTGATAAAATGTACCACCTCCTCATGATAAAAATTCTCACCAGTGAAGACAGAAACTTCCTTCACTCGATGAATGATGTTTACTAAAACATGCAGATAACATCATGTTAAATTGTGAAAAACTAAGATCAGGAATAAGGCAAGGCTATCCACCTTTCTAGGTTAGAAATATTTAAATGTTTTTATTCAAAGGCAACATGGTTGTCTACATCAAAAATTCTAATGAATCTAAAACAATAATAAAAACATGCCAACCTTAATGAGTTAAGTAACACTGCAACACTGCAGCAGGAAAACATTAATTGTATTTTTATATACTAGTAACAAGCAATTAGAAATTGAAATTGATAAAGCAAAAGCATGTAGAGTAGCATTAAAAATATGAAATACATAAGAAAATATCTAACAAAATATGTGTAAGACCTGTACACTGAAACCTTCAATATATTACAGAGAAATATTAAGGAACACCGAAATAAGTAAGAGTTGTGCCTTGTCCATGAATCAGATGATTCAATAGCACTAAAATGTTGATTATCTTAAAACTGATTTAGAGGTTCAGTGCAATTCCAGTCAAAATCCCCAGCAGGATTTGTAGTGGAAGTTGACAAGCTAATTCTAGAAAGTAAATGGAAAATCAAAGAAGCTGCAATAGCCAAAAATTGTTCAAAAAACAACACGGCTAAGTTGGAAGACTCACACTATTTGATTTTTAAGACTTATTAAAGCTAAGAAGAATACTTTAATGCTGGACACAGGAATCAATAGAACAAAATAGAGTTGAGAAATAGACTTATTCATAGATGGTTAATTGATTTTCCATAAAGGACCAAGGGCACTTAAAGAGGAGAGGATAGCTTTCCCCCTCTGCACCCAAGAAAAGCACTTAAAAAAGCTCTTTTTTTTTTCTTAATGTTTATTCATTTTTGAGAGAGAGACAGAGTGCAAGTGGGGAAGGGGAAGAGAAAGAAGGAAACCTCTCTAGACTCTGAGCTGTCAGCACAGAGCCCAATGCAGAACTAGAACTCATGAGCTGTGAGATAGTGACCTGAGCTGATGTTGGATGCTTAATGGACTGAGCTATCTGGGCGTCCCTCCCCCCAAAAAAAAACAGTTCATAAGAAAAGAAATCTTAAGCAAAAAAAAGTGCTGGAACAATTGAATAATTATATATGTATGTGTGTGTATGTGTGTGTGTGTGTGTACATGTGTGTATATATATGTGTGTGTGTGTATATATATATATAAATAACTCAAAATAGATCACAGTCCTAAATGCAAGAGTTGAATATGTAAAACTTCTAAGAAGAAAACGTAGGAGAAACTTTTGTGACCTTGAATTGGACAAAGGTCAACACACAAAAGCAGAGGACACACAAAAAAACAGAGATCATAAAAGAAAAAATTGTTAAATTAACTTCACCAAAATTAAAAAATATATGCTTTTGAAAGGCACAGTTAAAAAGATGAACAATCAAGCCACAGAATGGGAGAATATACTCCTAAAGTATATATCTGATAAAAGACTTGCTTACAGAATATATAAGTACTTTAATATGTTAATAATAACACAGTTTAAAAGTTGCTTTTAAAAAATCAATTAAACATTGATTTAAAATATCAGCAAAAACTTCGCACAGACTCTTCACTAAAGAATATATGCAAAATGTATTATTTACAAAATAAATAAATGGCAAATATGCAAGAAACAATATGATATCATTAGTTACAAAGGAAGTGCAAATTACATACTGACTAGAAAAGTTACAGTAGAAAGAGTAACAACAAATACTGAGTATTTTCAAGAACTTTGAGGAATAGGAACTCCTGGATATTGCTGTTGGGAAAGTGAAATTATACAGCCATTTGGAAAATAGTTTGTCATTTAATACTACTCTTATGCGTTTTTTTGTTTAGATGAAAGAAAATATATGTCCACACAAGCACTTGTACTCAAATGATTACAACAGTTTTATTTATTTAATTTTATATATATATAATTATATATATTTAATATATATTATATATATTTATATATATATATAAATTTAAAAAATTTTAACAACCCAAAGATCCATCAACTCATAAGTTGATAAAAAAAAAATTGTGACATATTCATACAAGGGAATCTTGTCCAACAATAAAAGCCACAAACCAGGATAAGGACAATAGCATGGATGAATCTCAAAAGCATTATGTTAAGTGAGAGTCAAATACAAAGATTACCTACCACATAATTACATTTCCACAAAATTCCAGAACATGCAAAATTTTAGTAACAGAGGCATATCTGTGCTTACTAGATGAAGGGAGGAGGCTTTTGGGTCATGAAAAGCTTCATGAGAAAACTTTGAGTGTTAGAAATGTTGCACACCAGGTATGATACTGGTTTCAAGGTTCTATACGTTAGTTCAAACTCGATGCGTTGTACTTCAGTGAGGCTTATTAAAAATAGTTTAGCAGCGTTTTAGGCATGGCATGCTACTCTGAAAGGTTTTCTCTGGAATTTTAGATATTCCTGGAGATAGAAGTTACTGTTTGTTTTTATTTTTTATGGGAATTTCTCAGCTGTGTACATATGGATAAAGGAACCATCTCAATAAATATATAAAGGCGCACTCACAGACATGCTGATACTTTTGAGTTTCACTGAGAAATTGATAGATGCCTACATTCAGGCACATGAGTTCTGTTTGGATGCCGTCGCCGATTGCTTTAATGGGCAATAACAAATCCACTAAAAGTGCATGTACAGTGTGATGCTGACACAGTGTTAGTATTTGTATCCTTGCTGTAAAATGTTCTTTGATTCTCAACCCTGGAGTGAATTTGTATCTATAACTCAGATTCATCTTGATGACCCAGCCAAGATTCTGACCTCACAGTGCTTCTCTTTTCTCATTTTTAAGGACCACCATTCCCCCATCAAAGATATAAATAAAAGTTCACCAAAGAGATGCTGATTACAGCACATGATTAATGCTTTGCAGATCATTTGGATGATAACTTCTGCTACAGTTTAGAGGAGTCCATTTATTTCATGTCACTCTTTTGACCCATCTGATCTACCTTGTGGTCTCTAACCACTCACCCCTTATGTGTCTTCCCAATTCACTGGATTTCTTATGGCTTTAACTCTTTGTCTAGGCCAAGATTCTTGGTGAGCCATTTCAAAGCTGTCTTCACTATTATCCAAGAATTATTTACCCACTGCTGATCTCTGTGGTTCCATCTATAATCCTACACCAGTCCAATCATTCCACCTTTGTTTTAACCACACGTTTTTAGCCCATTCCTTAAATCACCTGCAAATAATATGAAATCATCTCATGGGCAAATCATCTACACCCAAGATCTCACTGATTTGCTGATTCAATCCTCTGGCCTTGCATGGCTTGAGTTCCAGGCCCATAATGGCAACTTTGATAATACTCATGAGCCCAAGATGAGCATGTGTGCAATGCTCCTATTCTTTTTTCTCTGTCCACCCCATTTCTCAGCCTGCTCCTCTACCTGTATTTCACATCTCATTTAATGGCACAAACACCCAATTGTCTTTAAAATAATATTTGATATCTTTCTCTCTTTAAAGTCAATCACTTACCAGATCCAGATCTTATCAATTTTACCTCCTGTCTTTACATTCTGTATCTTCGTCTCTGCTACTGCCTCAGTTCAGATCTTCATCATCTGTCTCTTACCTGGACTCTGTAAAAGCATGTGACCTTTTTCTACCTTTCACTTTCATGTAGTGATTCTCAACACAAAAAAAAATCACATCTTTCTGTGGTGGGGAAGGCATTCTAGAGGGAGTAGATGATGCACAACTTACAGCATTAATTCTGAGAGGTCATCTCTCATTCTTTACTATTTATCATCATCATCACCATCATCATCACCAAACAAATGCTTTTTAAAGTACATGTAATGTGCATTACTCTGTCTAAGCATTTACATACATTAATTCTCACAAAGAGACTAAGTAATGTGCCCAAAATCACATAGCTAGTAAGTGGTGGCACTGATACCCAAACCAGGGACCCTATCTCCAGAGACTGCTCTTGACTACACACTGTGCTGCCTTTCAGAATCCCATTAAATTTCAAAATTTTTAAATTTACAAATTAAAGAGGATCACACAAACTCTTTATCTCTATCACCTGTATCAATCTTTTCTTTTTTCATTTCTTACTACTCTACCATTTTCATCTAATCCTCCTGTTACAACCAGTTACTTATAGATCCCTACCCATACCCTATGCTCCCTTACCGCTCTGTATCTTTGCCATGCTATTTTTTGCTGCCTTTATTCCTGTTGGGTACCTACCACATTACTTCTCAGCCACCTGGGTCCCCTCAAGAAAGTCTGCCTAAGAGAAACTCTCTCTGCCTTTCTCCAGTCAATCTGATGTGCTTAGGTGTTCTGTGGTGGTTTCCTAATAGTACGCATTTCCTGAGGCTGCTATCCTTCTCATATTGGGAGTGGAGGCCTGTTTGGGGAATTGGTAAAGTAGCAATAGTTTTGTGATTTGGTAACAACTCCTTAAATGGCTCAGTTCTGAAATGAGGCTCCCAAAGTTGTTTTTAAAAGCTCGATTTACCATCTATTCCTCCAGCCTTCCCAGTGAGATGTAGAGCATTTAATATTTCAAGATGAATTCATTTCTGCTTAAACTTGGCTGAGGAGTTCCTGTTTTCTGCAGACAAACTCTGTTCATTACATTACAATTAGTTGTCACATTTTCCATTAAGCCTATTCTGTTAAGCCCAGAGTTCCAATACAGAGAATTCCCCCTTCTGTGAACATTTACCACTTATTTCTATATCAGTACTTCTTAATTTTTGCTGCATGTGAAAATCATCTAAAAGACTTTAGAAAGGGGCACCTGGGTGGCTCAGTTGGCTAAACGTCTGACTTCGGCTCAGGTCATGATCTCACAGTTCATAGGTTCAAGCTCTCCATTAGGCTCTGTGCTGACTGTTAGCTCAGAGCCTAGAGCCTGCTTCAGATTCTGTGTCTCCCTCTCTCTCTGACCCTTCCCTGCTCATGCTGTCTCTCTCTCTCTCAGAAATAAATAAAACATTAAAAAAAATTTTAAAGACTTTCCGAAAGCTCTGATGGTAAGGCCACAACTCCTACCAATTAAATTTGAATCTTGGGGGTGGGATCTAGGCATTGGTATTTTTCTAAAGTGCCCAGAATAGTCCAGCTTGCAGCCAAATTGAAAAGCCGATTGTCAGAGCACTTATTGGACATTGACATCACTATGCTATACAGAAGAGCTAATTTATATAAGGCCAAATGCATTTGGTTTTGAAAAATTTTTTTCTCCCACTTGGAACTTATTTCATCAACATATTTGAAACAGAGACAAGGAACTAAAAAGTTAAATTCATAGGCTCATTTTAACATTGTTCAAATGGTTTTCTAGATGTGAACATTTGCTCAAGCTTTTGGACAATGTAAGTAGTGACTTATCTTAAATAATGTATTCAACATTTTAAGACAAGTTATTTTCAATTTCTTTACTGTTTCTCAGGCATACATTTGTTCCGAGTATCTGTAAATTCTATCTTGCTGTTTTAAATAAAACTGCCTACTCACCCTGTGCCCTGTTATACCATAACTTCTAGGGTTATGTCCCCATGCTTTAAAACAAGTTTGAATGCTGATGGACCATATTTACTGAAGTATAGATTTATGAGCACAGATTCCTAATTTATACAAGGATGAAATTTTACTGATTGGATGAGTGTCTGGTTGCCTTGTGGATACTCCATTAAAGCATTCCATAATTAATGAATAAAGCATTTTTCAAATTTACATAAAAACTTGCATATCTTGTACCTAAACCATCTTCCTTTTCATTCAGTCATCACATCTATATTGTTTCAGGTTTGTTCCTTTGATAAGTCAAATACATGTTTCTGTAGGCACCAAGAAAGCACCAGTACAAAAGGTATATATATTATCTCTCAAGATCTTGAGTTAAAATCACACTGTATAGATTATAAGTCTTCAAAGTTTATCATGTAAGCAAATAAATATGTAGTTTTAAAATGTCTTACTCACATAATAAAGCCTGGATAACAAGTAGTTTAAAGTGAAAGCAAGTTGGGATGCCTGGGTGGCTCAGTTGGTTAAGTGTGTCCAACTTCGGCTCAGGTCACGATCTCACGGTCCGTGAGTTTGAGACCCACATCGGGCTCTGTGCTGACAGCTCAGAACCTGTAGCCTGCCTCAGATTCTGTGTCTCCCTCTCTCTCTACCCCTCCTCCACTTGCTCTCTGTCTCTGTCTCTCAAAATAAAATAAAGACATAAAAAATTAAAAATAAATAAAATGAAAACAAGTGAAACAAAAGGAAATAAAAAGCCTTTGTTAAATGTTTATATATTTATTTTGAGAGAGAGAACACAAGTAGGGGAGGAGCAGAGAGAGAAGAGAGAGAATCCCAAGTAGGCTCTACTCTATCAGCACAGAGCCCACTGTGGGTGGGGCTCAGTCTCATGAACCACGAGAGCATGACCTGAGCCAAAGTCAAGAGTTGGATGATCAACCAACTGAGCCACCCAGGTATTTCAAAAAGGAAAAAAGAACTTTTAAACTGAGGAAGCACTGTCATGTAGTTCATCAGTAGAAATCAACTATCCAGCACCTAAGTGAATCAGAGTAAGGAGAGTGGTGTCAAGAGAGAGGTGCAAACACTGGAAATCATGCATTGGAGATCACGGAATAGCAACTTCGTGTCAGTGCATATTCACAGGGTTGCAGACAGTGGGCCAAATGGAGTTTAAAAATAGTCTAAATAAATTATCTAAGAAACTCACTAAATATAGTAGGGAAAATAGCCAGAATATGTCATTGGATTCATACAAAGCACATAAATCAAAATTCTTACTTGTTCATGCCTGTAAAAAAATAGCCTTGCTATTTTACTGGCTGAATAAAATATCAAATTTGCTTTCATGAATCTTTCATTTTATTGAGATAAGTTTACATGTACTAAAATGCACAGGCCTGCACTTTTCAGTGAGTTTTCCCACAAATGCATACATATGTGCAATTCACACCTTTAAGGAGATAGGCAAAATTTGCTTCCTCAGAAAATCTGCTCATACCCACAACCAATCACTTCCTGGTCTTTTAGAGAAAACCACTATATTCTGATTTCTATCTCTATAAACTGGTTTTGCTTGTAGAACTTTATATAAATGGAATTATAGGGGCTCCTGGGTGGCTCAGTCGGTTAAGTGCCGACTTCGGCTCAGGTCATGATCTCACAGACTGTGGGTTCCAGCCCCACGTCGGGGTCAGTGCTCAGAGCCTGGAGCCCGCTTCGGATTCTGTGTCTCTCTGTCTCTCTGCCCCTCCCCCACTCACACTCTGTCTTTCTCTCTTTCAAAAATAAATGTTTAAATAAGCAAATAAATGGAGTTATACAGTAAGCACTCTTTCATGTCCCTCATCTTTTGCTCCCCACAGTGTTTTTGAGATCATCTGCGTTATTGAGTACTTCAGTATTTCATTCATTTTTATCACTGACTTGTATACAGTAGCCCTACCCTATCTGTGATTTCCCTTTCCATAGTTTCAGTTACCTGCAGGCACCCATGGTCCAGAAGCAGATGATCCTCCTTCTGACATGTCTTCAGAATGTCCATACTAGTCCAACACTATATCACCGTGCCTGTCATTTACCTCGCTTCATCTCAGCACATAAACATTTTATCATCTCACATCATCATGAAGAAGGATAAGTGAAGTATAATAAAATATTTTAAGAGAAAGACCACATTCATATAACTTTTGTTACAGTATATTGTTATAATTGTATATATTGTGTACATATATATTGTATATATATTACAGTATATTATTATAAGTATAATTTCTATTTTATTATTAGTTATTGTTGTTAATCATTTACTTTGCCTAATTTATAAATTAAGCTTTACTATAGGTATGTGTGTGTAGGAAAAACCATCATTTATGTAGAGTTCAGAATCTGTGGTTTCAGGCGTCCACTAGGGGTATTGGAATGTATCCCTGAGGAATTAAGCAGGGACGACTGTACCAGTGCATGAATATCCTAATTTTTTATCTCTTCTCTCATGGAAGGATATTTGAATTGTTGCCAGTTTGGGATTAATATGAATAAAGCTGCCATGAAGAGTTTTGTTGAAATCTTCTGTAGACATTTGTTTTTATTTCTTTTTCTAAATGGAAAGTTGTAATTGCTGAATCATAGGATAGGTGGTTAGCTTTATATAACACGGACACAAAAAATATATTAAGTAGCTGTGAAATTGTATATTTCCATCATCAGTGTAGCAGAATTCTAGTTGCTCCAAATCCTCATGAATATTTAGTATTGTTAGTTTTTTTTTTTTTTAATTTTTACCCATTCTACTGAGAGTGTAGTCCTTTCTCATGTGGTTTTAATTTGCATTTCCTTGATGGGTAATGAAGTTCACTTTTTAATGTGTTTATTGGGCACTCATCTTTTCCTCGTGAAATGTCTGTTTAAAACTTTTGCCCATTTTTAAACTGGGCTGACTGTTTTTTAATAATTAATTTGTAAGCGTTGTTTCTACATCTGGATTCAAGCCCATTTTCAAATACATGTATCACAAAGATTTTCTTGCACTCTATGGCTTGCCTTTTCATTTTCTAAGTGATGTTTTTTTGATGAGCAAACATTTTAAATTTTGATATAGTCAAATTACTTGATAATTTTCTTTTATGATCGTGCTTCCCAAGAAATCTTTGCCTCCTTCTCAAGTCATGAAGATATTCTTCTAAGAATTTTTTTGAAACCTTTTTGTTTTAGTTTTACACCCATGTTTATTACATACCTAGATTGAATTCCTATGTATGGTGTAAGATTTGAGTCAAGCTTTTATTTTTTCCAAATGGAATCCAGTTGTGCCAGCATTATTTGTTGGAAAGACTTTCATTTCTTCCTCTAAATTGTTTTGGCCCAATGTTAAACACCAATTGAACGGGCCACCAGGGTGACTCAGTCAGTTGAGAGTCTGACTCTTGATTTCCACTCATGTCATGACCTCACAGTTTGTGAGACTGAACCCCTCATTGGGCTCTGCGCTAAAAGTGTGGAGCCTGCTTGGGATTCTCTCTCTCCCTCTCTCTGCTCTTACCCCTCTCTCTCTCTTTCTTTGTTTCATTTTCTCTCTCGCTCGCTCACTCTCTCTCAAAATAAATAAATAAACTTTAAAAAAATCAATTGACCTTATAAATTTGGATCTATCTTTGGTCAATATGTTCTGTCCCATTCGTCTATATGTTTATACTTAAGCTGATATAACCTGCCAATAATATTGTATTATTATATTGTTGAATTTGGATAGTATAGGTTTTCCAACTTTATTCTTTTTTAAAATTGGTTTTTGGATTTTCCTCCTTTTCTCTCTCACAGAACTTTGAGAATGAGCTTGTAAATTTCTTAGAAAAAAGTTCTTGGATTTTGAATGGAAGTGCATTGACTTGATAGATCAGTATGGGAGAAATTGACATAATACTGTTGAATAGTCCACCTCATTAACATGGTATAATTTCTCAATTTATTTAAGTCTTTTCCAATTTCTATAAGAAATGTTTTTTACTTTCCAGTGTAGGAATCAATCTTCCACATAGTCTGTTGCAATTATCCCTAATCATTTTTGATAATGTAAATGGTATTTTAAAATTTCATTTCTTGGTTGTTCATTGCTAGTATATAGACACATAATAGATACTTACATGTTGACCTTATATCTTGTGATCTTGCTAATAAATTCAGTTATAGCAGGGATTTTTTGGTAGATACTTTGGCATTTTCCAAGTACAACTGTATGTGATTATGTCATCTGCAATTAAGACAATTTTTCTTATTATTTTCTTTTTCAGCCATTCTTATATATTTATTCTTTGCTTCCTTTTGATATATTTTACTTTTCTTTTTCTAGATTTTTACAGTGGAGTGATTAATTGATTTAAGTTTTTTTGTCTTACAAAATAAGAACCTAGAGCTATAAATTTCACTCCAAGCACCTCTTCAGCTACCTCCTGTACATTCTGATAAGTTGCACTTTTATTATCAAAATACTTTCTAATTTTCCTTGTGATTTCTTCTTTGTTCTATGGGTCATTTGGAAGTGTTGGCTTAATTTACAAAATGTGGAGGAATTTTCATATATGTTTTATTGTTGATGTCTAATTTAAATCTATTATAATCATAAAACATATTATGTATAATTTCAGGTTTTTTTAAATTACAGTATGTTTTATAGTTTGTCTTGGTGAATGTTCCATGTGTACTTGGAAAACACTATTCCTTAGTCTTCTCATGCAGTGTTCTACAACTGATGATTGTTTTAATTAGTTGACACAATTATTCAAGTGTTTTATAAACTTACTAAATATTTTAGTCTACATGTTATACCACTTATTGAGAGAGGAGTGATAGAACCCCACTGATAATTATGATTTTCTCTATTTTCCCTTTCATTTCTATTAATTGTGTCTTCATGCATTTTGAAATTCTGCTCTCAGGTACATGCACATTTAGAATCACTCTTTTAAAAAAAAATTGTACTTTAATCATTATGAAATATGCCCCTGTGTCTTTGGTAATATGTCTTCCCTTGTAGTCTTCATTGTCAAATATTAATATAACCTCTTGGGCTTTCTTATCATTAGTGTTTACTTGTTATAAATCTTCCCATTCTCTCACTTCTAACATATCTGTCTTTATACTTAATGTGAGTTTCTTATAGACTGCGTATAGTCAGGTCTTGATTTTTATCCAAACTGACAATCTCAGTCACCTTTAATTGAAATTTTCATGCCATTTGCATTTAGGGTTTCAATCTGTTGCCTTGCTGTTTGCTCCTGTCTCCTCTCTGTTCCTTTTCCCCTCCTCTTTTGCCTTTTTTTGAATTAATCAAGTTTCTATCTTTCTTTCCTTTTCTTCCTTTTTTAAAAAAAATCTTCTCTACTGGCTTTTTTTTTTTTTTTGCTTTTCTAGTGGTTGTTGTAAGGATTACAATATGCATCCTTAACTTAATTCAGTCTACCTTGCAGTTGTATTATATCACTTCATGAATAATGTAGATATCTTGTAATAGTAACTTCCATTTACCCGACTCCTCACTCAACGATGCACTGTCAATGTCATATATTTTACTTCTTCATGTTATAAACCTTACCTCACCATATATTATCATTTTTTAAAGTCAAATGTTTTTAAAGAAATTAAGATGCAAGCAAAGCCTTTCTATTTTGTCTTCATATTTCTCATGCTCTTCATTCACTCATGAAGATCTATGTTTTCATCTATTATAATTTTTCTTCAATCCTGAGAAATGTTTTTGTCATTTATTTTATTCAAGTCTACCATTGAGAAAAGTCTCAGCTTTCACTTATTTGAAAATGTCTTTATCTTAAATGATATGTTTATTTTATTTATTTGTTTGTTTTTTGTTTAAATTCAAGTTAGTTAAATTAATTTAGTATAGTATTGGTTTCCAGAGTAGAACCTACCTAGTGATTCATCACTTACATATAATACCGAATGCTCATCCCAACAAGTGCTCTTCTTAATGCCCATCACCCATTTAGCCCATCCCTCCACCCACTGCCCTTTTAGCAACCCTCAGTTTGTTCTCTGTATTTAAGAGTCTCTTATGGTTTGCTTCCCTGTTTTTATCTTATTTTCCCTTCCCTTCCCTTCCCCTATGTTCATCTGTTGTGTTTTTTAAATTTCACATATGACTGAAATCATGTGATATTTGTCTTTCTCTCACTGACTTATCTTGCTTAGCATAATACACTTTAGTTCCATCCACATTGTTGTAAATGGCAAGATTTCATTCTTTTTGATTGCTGAGTAGTATTCCATTGTATATTTTTGCTGGGTTTAGAATTCTACATGTATAGGTCTTTTTCCCCCCAGCACGTCAATATTATCATCACCTTATTTTCTAGTTTGCACTGTTTCCAATGGGAATTCACCCACCCTTCTTATCACTACACATACTGACACATTAATGAAGAAGAACTGGGACACAAAAGGACACAGCACACAGGATGGGCCTGCCATGAGTACCATGGACAAGAGTGATGATTGCTGGGAGAGGAGTGGTCATTATCCCAGGCCCTGAGTCAGGCACCTACCCCTGGGTGCCACCCTATATATAAGGTGTCTTTTCTTGCTGCTTCAAAGATTGCCTCTTTTTCTTAAGTTTTCAGCATTTTGACTATGATGTGCCTAGGTATAGCTTTCTTTGCATTCAGCATGCTTGTGATTCTTGAATTTGAGGGTTATTTTTTTAATGTTTATTTATTTTGAGAGAGAGATAGAGAGCAAGTAGGGGAGAGGCAGAGAGGGGAATCTCAAGCAGTCTCCACAGCTGCTCTGAACACAATGTGGGACTCAAAGTCATAAACTATGACATTATGACCTGAGCTAAAACCAAGAGTCAGACACTTTATCGTATGAGCCACTGTGGTGCCCCAATGTGGATTATTATTTTTAATCAAATTTGGAAAAATTTTTGGCCTTTTTTTATACATATTTTCTACCACAGCCCCTCTCTCTCCTGTCTTTCTAGAATTCCAAATATACACAAATTAGACTTCCTAATATTCCCACATGTCACTTAAGACCTTGTTCTTTTTCTTTTTTTTTTTTTAACTTTTTTTCCTTCTCTGTGTTTTAGTTCAATAATTTCTTTTCATTTTTTTAATGTTTTATTTATTTCTGAGAGAGAGAGAGAGTCCGCATGAGCAGGGGAGGATCAGAGAGAGAAGGAGACACAGAATCTGAAATAGGCTCCAGGCTCTGACCTAGCTGTCAGCACAGAGCCCAACGTGGGGCTCGAACCCACAAACTGTGAGATCATGACCTGAGCCAAAATCGGATGCCTAACCAACCAAGCCACCCAAGTGCCCCAGTTTCTTTTAATTTTTAATTGATTTCCAAGTCCACTGATTTTTTTTCTTGCAGTGTCCTATGCAATGAATTTGTAATTTCTAATATAGTTTTCAATTCTAGAATTTCCAATTATTTTTGTACTCTCTATTCTTCTACTGTGATGCTGCACTCATCATGTCATTTCTTCTTAAAATTCTTGAACATATTTTAAAATAGCTGTTTTAAAAGATATTACCTGCTTATTGCTACATATTTATCATCACTGGAGTTTTTTTTCTGTTAGTCATGTCACCGTTTTCTGATTCTTTGCCTATCTAGCAGTGTTTTATTATATACTAAGTGTTGTGAATGTTCCATTATCAAGAACCTGAATTTTATTATAGTCCTTGAAAAAGTGCTGAATTTTGGAGTTTTATTCTGACAAGCAGTTAATTTACCGGTAGATCACCTTGATTCTACAAAGGCTTGGTTTTAGTTTTTGTTATGGCTGTCAAAATAATCCTCACTCTAGGGCTAGAGAAGCCTGACTCATAAGGTATGGCCTTGTTGGAGTCTCAGATGAATGCTTGAGTTATTCAGTAAGATTTCTCTACTTTGTGAATTGGAATTCCAATATGTCCCTATCCTGTGTGGTCTATAGAATATCGTCCATTTCCACAGCACACTTTGCATCATTGTTATTCTTTTCCAGACCTCACCGGGTTTCTCATTAGTATTTGACCAAACACTTAAGAAGATCCCAGCTTGCACCGAGGTCATTTCACTATGTGGTACAAGCCAAAAATAGATGGTATTTGCATTACAGCTACTGTCAGGCATGTGCCTGAAAGACAGAGAGAGTGAAAATCTTCCCAACTGGCTGAGCTGTGAGAAGTATAATTTGTCATACGTTTTCTTTGGAAGAAGCCCTTACTCAAAGTGAGAACATATACCTACAGCTGGGCAGTGGTCATTGGCCTAAAAATCCCTCAAAGACCTCAGAAGGAAAGGACCAGAAGATCTGAGAAAAGTATTTCTGGGGTAGAAGCATTTGGAATGCCATATTGGAGTGGACACAAAGTACCAAGATTTTATAACCACACATTAATGGCCATCAGAAATCATCCACCATGGAAGAGGCACTAAACAACTAAGCAGATAAAATAACTTGGCCAGTCAATGATCAACTGCCCTAGGCACATGATGGTCCTATGGGCATATGATGTAGGTGACTTCTGGCCAAAAAGCATGGACTCCCACTTACCAAGTCTGATCTAGTGATAGCTGGCTCTGAAGTCCCTTTTTGCCAGCAACAGAGAACAAACCTGGATCCCCAATGTGGCACTATTCCTCATGGAGACCGCTGGTCACTTAGTGACATATTAACTACGTTGAGTCACATCCATCCTAGAGATGTCAAGAGTTCATACAAATGGATACCTAATTTAGGTATGAGTTTGTCTTTTCTGTCCCAGGGCCTTAGTCAGCACTGCTATTTGGTGGTTATGGAGTGCCTGATGCACAGGCATAAAATCCTACATAGCATACATAGCATTTGACCATGAGATCAACTTTACTGAGATCTTGGGATTGTGATCACATATCATACAACCCAGAGGCAGCTCATCTTATAAAACACTGGAATCGACTTATAAAGATGCAACTGGAGCACCAGCTCAATGGGAACACTGTGAAAGGCAGGATGCCATCCACCAAGATGCAGTATATTTAATTAATCAGAGATCCTATTTTCCATGAGGAAAGGAGAAGTAGGTCTGGGCATCAAGGGATAGAAGAAAGTTAGCCCTACTTAACCTTGATTCCTGATGATACACTGGTGGTTTTGGGCTTCCTGTTCCTACAACTCTGGATTCTTCAGGACGGAAAGTCCTGGTCTCCAAGAGGACACAGAATTGAACTATATTATTATGGCTGCCACCAGAACACTTTGGACTCATCATTCTAAGAAAACAGCTAGTGAAGAGATGAGTCACTGTACTTGTGGGAGTAATTGACCCTGATCCTCAAGAGGAGGCAATGTGGTTTTACACAACAGAGGCAGGTAAATGTGTGTGAAACTCAAGTAGTCTACTTGGATGTTTTCTGCTTCTCCCTTTCCCCATTGTAACTTTAGGATGGAAACTTGCTGCAACCCTAGAATGAAAAGGATACGATTTTTCAAGGGTTTAGACAATCCATAAATACTACCAAGACCCGCTGAGGAAAGAGCTGAGTATAAAGGGAATTAAGATGTATAGTGGAGGTAAAGGAAGATAAGACCAAGTTAAAGCTCCAAGACCAACTGCAGCGATGAGAGCTGTACTTCACCCCATCACCCACCTATTATGAGTTCTCCCACAGGAAGAAAAGGCCACAGAAACTACAGAAGAGCTTCCTTCTCAGTAAAGAAGTCAATCCATGTGGCCTAAGAGGAGACTGGGAATACATGTTGCAGACCCACATTGGGGGCATACTCTTGATCAAGGGCCCTAGCTGCTGCATTCTAAAACCCACTGCTGCACTTCTGCTGAGTCATGCTTTCACTGCCAGTGATGTGCTTGGCAGTGACCCTGTAGCAGGCCAGTTCCCAGAAGACACAGGCATCCTCTGTCAACCAGTTTGAAATTGAGCACTCTCCAGTGGCCTTGCTCAGATGCACAGCACTCAAACTATCTTTCTTCTCTCCTTCCCTCTGGGTCAGGCTTGCATACAGAGGCTGGCCGTCTGATATGCTCCCAGTCTAACCCAACCTACGCCCCATTTTTTCTAACACAAGAATTTCCCCTAACAGTCTCTGCTTGTTGACTGTCTTGGTGTCTGCATCTTGCAAGAGCAGGATCAAGGTCTTGAGATGGTCTTCTAGGTATAATGCAAAGCCTTTGAAGGATTGAGAGGAGAGAATGACAGGATCAATTACTGGTTCAAGCAGTGGTGTTCAAGATTATGTGTCCGGGAGTGTGTAAGATCATTTAATCAGACCTAAAGTCAAGAACTGACAGAATAGTAGAGTTTGCATTGTCCCCCTCAGACTAGTAGTGCCTCTGAATTTGACTGTAGAAAAGTAACATGTACTGTATCTTCATTCTAAATTCTATTCTTACCTTATTTAAATCCTCCCTACTCTATCTCTCCTCCTCATGAAGCTATTGCCACCAAGTACCATGAAAATGTTATCAAATATGAAATATGTATACTACCTGATCTCTAATAATTATAAACATTTAATAGCTTTCTCAGTGAAGTAAATAATAAGGACCATCTCCTCCCTTAGGAGTCTTCCATTTGGTAAATATTAATGAACTTTTAAAATTTCTGCATCTACTAACAAGACACACACGTTCACAATGAGTTTAATGTTTACCTGGTTAATAATACTTTTAAAAAGGAGAAAGTAGGAAGATTAGATTGAAAATAATTTTGATGTTTAATATACAGCTTATGTTCTACAAAGAGCATGTTAATCTGTGAAGGCAAAGTTTTAATCAACATTGGGAAATAAATTGAACCAGCCATACTCCCAAATCATTTTTCTTTGTATTTTTTATGTCTGGTAAATTGTAGATAAGTAATCTGCTTTGCTCAATAACTCAAGTCTGATAGTTATGCAGGATATGGTGGCCAAGGTGACTCCCACACTGTTGTTCTCAAAGACAAGACTTTTAATTATGGATTACATTTATCCAGCAACTACCATTGTTGGTCAGCTTGTGAATTAAGAGCCATGGTTCTGAGACTTTTAAATCAAAAACACTTCAAGAATTTTACTATAAGATTAGTACATGAGAAAAATGTACTATAAATAATAAAATATAGATCAACCATAAAAAATATAAACCAACACAGCAAATTGTTAACCTTTTATAATCAGTATCATTTTCTCTCCCCTTTCCTTCTTTGGTTCATATTGACTTACTGACTATTGTCTTGTGTATGCAAAATGTTTCCTATAGGAATATAATAATGGCTTCTTATTTTCGTAGAATCTTTTACACATTATACACATTGCTGCATTTAATCTCTTAACAGTTATGGGGGGAAAGTCAAAATAATGCATATTATTTCCATTTTACAAACGTAGAAATTAAAGCACACAGAGGACAAATAACTTCCCAAAGATCAAATGAAGCTGCAGTAAGAGCCCATATTTCTTAGAGAAACCATTCAGTCATCAATGTAGCATACACAGACTGGAGTTTTTTTGTATTTTGTTTATGGAAATATGCATCACAATTGGTTATCAAGCACATTTGAGGATCCATGTTTTATATGACATGTAAATGTAAATGTATATTACTACAATGCTTGTCAGACAGAAATATTGCAAAATGAAATCAAATTTTAGGGTTAAACCCAAAATGCAGTTAGAGTCAGAAATTGGTCTTAAAACTTATTTGTTAGGTTGGTCTTATGGCATCAATAGTCACTGTGTTAGATGCAGTGTACAATGGGTTATTTCTAAAAATTGATGCTTCTGAGTGTCTTCCACATTCTCATGATGAGGCAAGTAGAACCGGCTGTATATTAGCAAATCATTTCAACTCGCTCAACTTTAGGCCAAGTCATGATAGTTTTATATCAAAATTGGTTACCTGCACTGCCAGGGAGGGGGCAGCATTTAGGTTTGCTTGGCTTTTTCTGTCTTCTTTCATCTCCCTTCATTGCCTCTCTTCCATCATTAAGATCTTGCCCCTAATGTACTCCGGCTTAAAGAAACTTTTGTTCTGGACTCAGTTTGCCCATTTGGCCAAATTAAATGGTTGAATTGGCAGAACAGGAAGAATAGGTGAAGGACAATCAAACGCCTTGACTGACAAGATTAATTTTCTGTTCTCATTCATACTATGTGTTGCTTATTTACCAGTAAGCCCATCAGTAAGCCTTATGTTTCCGCAAGCTTTATCATATAGTCAAAATTTCATCAGCCCTCACTGAAATAAAATAATAAGATGTTGTAGTGAGCTACATTATTCATAATTGTTTATAATGCTGCATTATTACATCCAGACTGTACAAGCAATTAAGCATCAGAGCCATAGTCATCATAGGTGATGAACTATCACATGGATTTTTCTTCTTTAAAATCATCATGGCTCGCATTTAGCATTTACTACATACTGATAGTTTACTAAGCACTGTAGCAAAAGGATAAATGGCAATCCTTTCTATACTGTATTTGCTATCTATATCTCATTGAGACAAAAAGAAAAAAATCAAGCACTCAAACCCACAGTAAAACTGCCAACTCAGTCCTGTGCTCTGAAGAGAACATCCAGCAGCATTTGCTGATGGGGCAGGCAGTTAGCGAGGGCACTGCAGGACCCTGGAGCTGCCCTCCGCTTGGTTCATGCAATCAGAGACCAGAATATTCTTAACCTTTTATGGGTGGAAGAACAACAAATTAGGAATTTCTAATTGCCTTCCCTCTGAGGGTTCTCTCCCAACTAAGTCACGAAAGTATTAGCAGAAAAGTGTTGTTCATCCAAGGTGATGTTAACTTTCTGTGAAATTAAGAGACCTTTATTTAAAAACAGCTTCAATAGCTAGAGGCCTAGAATATAAGAAATGTACTCCAGGCTGTAATAATTGCTGGCTGCCCTGGGAAATGGCTTCAAGGCCAGAGCAGCCGTGGCTCCATGCAAGCACATCCTCTAATTATTGAAAAACCTGTGTAGAGTCTCCATGTTAATCAGTCTCTCAGAGACTTCGACTTTATGTGGTTAGTGCAGATTTATGGCATTTTTCTTTTCCTGTTATTAAAACTGATATTTCACAAGGAAGAAACTATCTCCAGACAACTGTTAAAATGCAAAGTTTCAGTCATAAAAGAAAACTGCAAGATTATTCTGAGAATATTCTATAGAGAATTCCAAACAAGGATAAGAAACAACACATCAAAGACGGGGGTTGGAGGGAGGAATTCAAAAATGAAAAGGCCTGACTTTAAAGTATTAACAAAAAGACTCAACAGTTGGCCCATAGAATCAAGAGGTTAGAATGTAATTAATTTAAGTGCTTGTTACAATTATGGAAATAAACATTTCATGCATAAATGCAAACTGAATTATACATAATTATGAAAGCACTAAACTAATTGAAACATTTGGATTAACATAGTGGAAGCCAAATTGCCTTTTTAAACCAACGATGCAGTGCTTCGCATGTATCCTGCACGTACGTGGCAAATAGTAGTAAATAATGAAAAGGAGCATATTTAGAAAATATATTTCTATCAAGTTAGCTTTTTGTTTCTCTTTTGGAGTATACACATTTTATAATCATAGTGACTCTTATCGAAGAAGCACAAGGCTAGGACTGGCTGCTTATGTCAATTGTGACTAATATATCAGAAGACAGAAGGGCAGAGACTCCTGTTCCTGGACTCAGGTCTCCCTCCTACATCACCAGTGGCTGTCTCTTCAGTACTCTGGGCTTGAATGGGTAGCAGGAAGTGGCATCTGAGAAAAGTGAAAGCAAAGTGTGCTTAGTTGAGAGGAGGCAAGGAATGTTTGAGGTTCTGCCTCCTCAAATCTACATTTAAAAGTTTGTCCCGGCCCTCCTAGCTACTTTTTGGCATTTTTTTTTTTTAACTTTTGGCATTTTTAAGGTTCGTCTATTCATGAACTTTCTCCTCTCCCAGATGCACCACATGATTTACTACTTTAGCCAAGGCAAATCTTTATAATTTATTAGTATAGCTAGATAAGACCCTCCTTGAAATGTCCTATGCTTAAAAAAAAATAATAAGAGTGACAGAAATCCTCTTCCTACTCAAATTCCTACAGAGAAGCAGATTGGGTCATAATTTGACTTTAGGCAAGCAATATGATTGAGCTACATTGTACTATGGTTGAGATGACCAATGGGATTCTTTTGAACTCTCCAAATGGCAACATGTTCATTCAAATGAATCTGTAATTAGATGTAAATAGTTCCCCAATCATTATCATAACATTAGATAGGAGATCAGATTAATAGTGGTGACTCTAATTGCACCAGCTTTGACTACATGTTCATATACTGTCTCAGCTTCTTGCAAAATCTCACTCCATGATTTCTAAGTCTTAGGAAATACCTTACATGTGCTTAGGTACAAGTTAGCTAGGTTACAGTCTATAATGCATCCATCCTGGTCCTCCTGTCCAACTGTGGCCCTTTTCATTTATAGTATGCCTGCAAACCTCTTCACTAGGACCTTCGTTCCTGGTGCCTTTGTGACAATGTTGGTATCCAAACTGAAAGTACTAGGTACTCCCTGAGAGTATTAGGAACAGAGCCACTGGGGTCTTCAGTGATTTAAGGCTATTCTGTCCAGTAAAGAAGATAATTTTCATTTCTAACCCTGGATCACATATTAACACCAAAGTAGCCCTATATGCCTATGTCTCCTGGTGTCACATGAAAATTGTTCTTTAGCTTCTTGTTTCAGATCCTTTTTACATAGGGCTCAAATACAGCCCCTGGAGGTGGGTCAAATGAAGCTATAGACTCAATTCTCAAGTATATTTCCTCCTTTCCCAAGTCCTTTATTCAGGCTCTCAGCTTCATAACTTAGTTTATTAAAATAGTTGCTGTGGGCCTTTATTCCATTAAACCTTCCAACTTTTAAGCCTGTAACTGTGTCTGGCATATACTAATGTTCAGTGAATCTTTGTAAAATTGAAAAATAAACGAGTCAATAAGTTACAGTATTATGATCCCACTGGTAGGCATAGATTAAGCTGTAGCCAGAGCCACAGGTATAAGCCAAATTTCCAGAAGAATATGAAGCCTTTCTGGGACTCCTAAAATCCACCTGACCCCTCTACTCTTCTACCTGAAGACACACACTACTACTACTACTACTACTACTACTACTACTACTACTACTACTACAAAGAAAGAAAAAAATTCTTGGTAACCCTGGTCCTTCCTTTTCTTTTGGGAAGAGTGCCTCTCTATTAATGCTTTCCCTTTCATTGCCAGCTTAGTGCCAGGTTAGATGGTCATAGGTCACTGATCTACATGACAAACAGGACAAGACAATCTGTCATATGCTTAGGAGTTGGGAGTTACAAAGCAAAGAGAAAGGAAATTACAGGCAGGCAGATAATCAAAGCATTGAAGGGAGCCTGTCATACCTGGAGTCAGCTACTTATTGAGGATTTACTATTGTGTGATTGTTATCTGATTCTCAGGGAGGATATACAACTTGCCCAGAGTCCCATACATAGCGAGTGTCAGCCCTAGTCTGTCTGAATCAAGAACTCAAGCAATTGCTTCTCCCAAGCAACCTCAAGCCTAACAGATATATCATAAAGTCTAATCCACAATAAGTAAGTAAATATAGGACTATTGTCATTTGATGTTATATGTTACTTTTGTAAGTTTTCCTCTTTTCCTGAATATTTTTTCTATTAATTTACAGAATTTTTACAGCAGACTATTATCCATTTAAATGAGATGAGCTTTTATTCTTACTCCAGCATCTTATTTATTTAGGAAAAAAAAAAAAAACTTGGAAAGTCATTATGGCGGGCGAAATAAGCCAGGGCAGAGAAGGACAGATACCATATGTTTGCACATATAGGTGGATTAGGAGGAATTTAATGGAGGACCATGGGGGAGGAGAAGGAGGAAAATAGTTGAGGAGAGGGAGGGAGGCAAACCACAAGAGACTCTTGAGTGCTGAGAACAAACTGAGGGCTGATGGGGGCTGAGAAAAGTCTTTCTTTTTGATTGCCAAGTAATACTCCATTGTATATTTACACCACACAAGGGAAGGGGGGTGACTGGCATGGAGGAGAGTACTTGTTGGGATGAGCACTGGGTGTTGTATGGAAACCAAATGGACAATAAACTATTTAAGGAAAAAAAAGAGAAAGTCATTATTGCTTATTGTGGTATCATTTTGTAATGTAATATTATGGCATATTGATCAATGATAGTCCATAGATCCAGGAGTTAATCAGTGAACTCTTAGAGTGGTCTTTTAAACCTGACTATTTTCCTCTTCTTTTTCCAGCTGCCCTTAGAAATGTCTGTCCCTTCCTACCCACTGCACTTCATCTCCTCTGCTTTCTGTTTTCCACTGCAGATTGAGCTTATATATAAATTTGGAAATGACTTATTGGATAATTTTAACCAGAAGTATCTTTCCAAAAAGAGATGGTCCAGCTACTTTGGCCCAGGATGACTTCTCAGACTCGGTGTGTTTGCCTGGAGGGACTTTGGTGGGATTGGACAAGAGGCCCAGGGTTTCTACCACGGTAGACTCTCCATGAGCTGTGGACACGCATCTGCTGTTTTACAACTTCGCTATCTCCTTACTTTGAAAATTGGCATCCATGTAACAGGCTTTAAAAATTATATAAAATTATTAAAGCTAGAATTGCCTAAAAAGCCAGTATCTACCAATAGTCATTAGTGGACAAGCAATAGACAATCATTTCCACCTAGTGATTGGCTGACTTAAGTAATAATTTTTTCCAGGGGTTTTAAAAAAACATAAGGGAGTAAAGATAATCTAATCCAGTAACAAAAATATAAGCATATGCTTAATCATTTGATTGTATTAAATTTGACAGCTCCAAATGAATATAAAACCTATCAATTAAAGACATTTTTTAAATTAATTAATTAATTTTTTATTTATATCCAAGTTAGTTAGCATATAGTGCAACAATGATTTCAGGAGTAGATTCCTTAATGGCCTTTACCCATTTAGCCCATCCCCCATCTCACAACCCCTCCAGCAACCCTCTGTTTGTTCTCTATAAGGGTCTTTTATGTTTTGTCCCTCTCCCTGTTTTTATATTGATTTTGCTTCCCTTCCCTATGGTCATCTGTTTTGTATCTTAAATTGCTCATATGAGTGAAGTCATATATTTGTCTTTCTCTGACTAATTTTGCTTAACATAATACCCTCCAGTTTTATACATATAAATTTACTTTCTTTTTGATTGCCAAGTAATACTCCATTGTATATTTACACCACATCTTCTTTATTCATTCATCCATTGATGGACATTTGGACTCTTTCCATACTTTGGCTATTGTCGATAGCACTGCTATAAACATTGGGGTGCATGTGCCCCTTTGAAAAAGCACATCTGTATCCCTTGGATAAATGTCTAGTAGTGCAATTGCTGGGTCATGGCATAGTTCTATTTTTAATTTTTTGAGGAATCACCATACTGTTTTCGAGAGTTGCTACACCAGTTTGCATTCCCACCAGCAGCGCAAAAGAGATCCTCTTTCTCTGCATCCTCGCCAACATGTTTTGCTTGTGTTGTTAATTTTAGCCATTCTGACTGGTATGAGGTGGTATGTCATTGTGGTTTTGATTTGTATGTCCCTGATGATGTGTGGTGTCGAACATTTTTTCATGTGTCTGTTAGCTGTCTGGATGTTTTCTTTGGAGAAGGGTCTATCCATGTTAAAGACACTTTTAAACAGATAATTAATTGAATGTTGACAGATCCCTGGATCTGCCCTAGATATTCTGATTTATACTACTGAGGTTGGGCTTGGGTGTCCACATTAAAGAATAACAATAGGGGCGTCTGGGTGGCTCAGTCAGTTGAGTGTCCAACTCTTGATTTCAGCTCAGGTCATGATCCCAGGGTTGTGGGATTGAGCCCCGCATCAGGCTTCATGCTGAGCATGGAACCTACTTGGTATTCTGTCTCTCTCCCCCCTCTCTCTCTTTTCCTCTCTCTCTCTTGCTCTCCCCCTCCCCATCTCCCCAACTCATGCATGCTCTCTCTCCTCTCTCTAAAATAAAACAATTTAAATTAAAAAAAAAAACAATTCATAGGTAAAACATACACAAATGCATACATAAATCAATATCTATCCAGAGTTGGGGAACACTGATATGCGATGTACCAGTCCTTAATAGAGACCATTCACCAGTATAATATCTCTCAAGCAGAAAGGGCACTCAGTTTAAGAGAGAGAGGCTGTCTTCCACACTGGGTGAAAAGAGGAAGCTTAAAGTGCTCTATAAAAAAAGCAATAATCCTTCTTCTGTTTGTCTCTCCTCCTCCCTTGTATTGGTAGGAGTCCAACGGTAAGGGAAAACACTTGACCATGGACAGCTCAGCCACTGAAGGCCTTGGTTGCCTACCTTGTGAGCAAAACCCCACTCTAATAAAAGAAAGTATTTCATCATTCTCTCTTAGAAGGAGCCTAAAGGAGCATGACATCTGGGTCAGCTGGTGAGGTGGCTGTCTTTTCTGACTAGACAAAGCAAACCCAGTTGTTGGGAATTCTCCACACCCACTCCATCCCTTCAGGGTCCTGGAGTTGTTTTTCAATCTGTCTACAAGAGTAGAATCAAAACTCTTTCATCTTTTTTGGGTTCTCACTGGGCATAGAGAAAGTGAGAGAGCATTAAAGCTTTCTTTGATTTTACTTTATTGCAGGGTCTGTGTATTCTGTGTAAAAAGTTCATTCTTCATTTTCTTTTGGGAATGAGAAAATTCATGTTTCATAAGATGAAGACACTACCATCACTCCCTTTCTACCTGACCTGGAATTGCTACCATTAGAACAACTTCTACAAATTCAAACCCCAGTGTGGAGACTTCATCCTCAGGAAGCTGAAGTAATTTGCATAGGTCACTGGGGATGGAAAAGGGGTAGGAAAATTATTAGATATCCAGACAACTTTGATATTGTCAGGTTCCAACCGAACAGATTACGAATCAGGAAAAGTTGGGTGCAATATGTTTGTCAGGGAAAAGGAAGCAACGGGAATGTTTAAACACCTCAATTCTCAGTCCTCCTCTGGTCTGCTTAAAGACCCTATGCAAAATGGAAAGACAGTGGGTCTATTTTCACTGATTTTTGCCCTCCCACTTGCAATGCAAATACATGGGATATGGACACCTAAAAATAAAAATTGACTCAAAAAGGAGAGGATTGGGAGGTTGAAAGAGAATGATACCAAATATGAATTTAGAATCATTAAATCCTGGTATCTCATTTCTGAAAATGACCACAGAGATCATTAGCTCAATATGCCTCCTTGCTCAGATGGAGAGCTGTGAGCTGAGCCACCAGTGAGGTTGAGCCATCCATTCCAGGGTGCAGAAACTGTTGGTCATCCTAAAACCATGAATGCCTGATTCCTCCAGTTCTCTGTTTTCTAATTGATTTAGAGCCAGCCTTGATTTCCAACTAAAGGTTTCTTTTCAAGACCCTCATTGTAACATATTTACTCTCAGAGATACTTTTAAGTAAATCAGCTGTCCATGTTATCTTCAGGAAGTTACTTACCTCCTATGAACCTCAGTTTCCACATCTGTGACAGAATCAGACCAGTTTTCTGTAGTACCTTAACACATCCTGCAGGGTCTGATGATTCTTGAAAGCAAAATCATTTGTAAATCATCAGAAAAGAGCAACATTTGATACATGGATACAATTGGAAGCTGAATGTGTTTGTTGGAAGCCTTAAATGACCTTTGTCTTCTCCAATACCTGTTATTACCCATGTGTCCCATGAGGCACTTGTCACTTGCCTTACACATATTTAAAAGTACATATAAGTACATGTTTACACACAGATTTGTTTTGAGTCACTGGAGGGCAGACACTGTGACTTGCTGTTCTTTGAATTTGCAGTGGCTGGTATGTAAGAGTATATAACATTATATAACAAAGTTATTAAGTTAGATGACTTAAAGTGGAGTTAGATGACTCATTACTACTTTCTTAGTTAATGTGAGAACATATACGATGAAATCATAAGGTATGTGGCATGGATCATTTCCCTACACCTAGCTTATGTTGGGAATGAGCTACATCCTACCATTGGTGTAGGATACATCTCTTTTAAGTTTTCTTCCCAATGCAAGGAATACAAATGTGAACAAGACATGGACCTAAATGCAGAACCGAATCTGCAGAACCATCAAGCAACTTAAAGGCTCTCCTTTTTTTCTAACAAAAGGAAATAAACATAGCTTTACTTTTTGCACTATTCACTTTGTTTAATGAAAGTGTACATCATGTGAGCAAGTAATAAGAATGTCAAGCCCAGCTAGACTAGAAAGGTTGCATTGTGAGGGCTTCTCGAGTCAGCCTTACCTTTTCATCCCCCTAAAGGAGTGAAGGAAGTGTGCATTGAGGAGAGTTCTGATTTATATTTAGACAAGATTATATGCTTTAATTTCTATGAATCTCAGAATCTTTATCCTAAAATGGGAACAATAATGCCTTTTCAGGAAACTCCTGTGGGGATTAAATGGAATAGTCCAGAGGATCTAGCACTGTGCCTGATCCATGATAGGTGCTAAAAAACCATCTGTGAATTTGCTAGAAAAATGGGCAAGACAATTGCACTACCTGTTCATTGCCTCCCAGCCAGTCATTTTCATCCTTAAAATACCTATCACAACTTACTTGTGACTTTTATTTTTAAAATACTTGTCACAGTACTTTTCTGCAAATCTCTCTAGTGAAATTAAGGAATTTATCCTTAATAAGTAAGAAGCCAACTGTGTAAAGATACACATGGGTTCACACACACCACTGCTCTCCCAGTAAGTTAAAAAAGAAATGTATGCATTTTTATGGCCCATTGTTCTATTTATATAAACATATAGTCATTTAAAATGTAGCTTCTTTAAAAACAATGAATCCTGTGCTAGTTTAATTCTATGTAGTTCCTAGGTATATGAGAGTACCACATAAATACTATTATGGTTACATTTTGTTAGAGTAAGAGTTTCCGCTCACCAGTGACTCATCCCTTGAATGTTTCATATTCTAAGCATTTTCTCCTCCCCCATCCTCATGTCTCTTCCATGCATTTGTCTTTATATTTGCATTGTCTTGTAATTTGGATATTTTTGTTTGAGATTATTTGGCCTATGTCAGGTATTCTTCTCTGTGGTCCCCAGGGTCTTGTATCTTGTTTTGAACTTCTTCTCTTCCCTTACTCTCTTTTTATCAGATGTCATCCATTGTGCCTCGCTGTTTTACCCTTGGGTGTTTCAATTATGCATGAATGAGATCTGCCTCACAGTTGCACGTTTCCATTTTCAGTCTAAATAACCGCACACAGGAATTAAAGTCTCTGCATTGAACTTGCGAGGCTCTCAGCTGGTCCCAGGTTTCATTCGGGCTTACTCTGGTCCTCTGTCCCAGTAGCAGTTTTAGGATTGTACTTACACCAGCTCTCCTCTGCATTCACCCCACTGTTGTGATTGTCCAAGCTTTAGCATCCATCTCTCTCCAGCCTTCACTCCAAAATTCCAACTAAGCCACTGTTTCTACATTTGTATGTTTGCAACAACTGTGGTTGCTTTGAGTTTCCTTTTCAAATACAAAACAGATACTTTAGCAGCAGGCTTTCTTCAGATCTTAAATCAATGAATAGTGTTTCAGCGGTACCAATATATTACTATTTCTCTAGTAAGCTCCATGTTTTAAATCATCCAGAATTTCTCAGGGTTTCAAACTTAACACGTTTTGGAGGAGGCAGGAAATAAAGGAATGGAAAATATCGTCTTAGTACCCAAAGGTATGTGTGCCTATGGCAGATGCAGAGAAGAGCAAACAGAAAATAATGGTTAGGATTGGTTTCTTTTTGTGGATTATCAGTCTGGCCATGAATATAATCTCTCAACTGTCGGAACTTTTTGTGAAGAGAGAAATTACTACTTTTTGTTAATTATTAGATTACGCTCATTTGATTATGTGTCCCTAGTACCCAGCACAGTGCCTGACCCATAAAAAACTCAGTGATGAATGAATGAGTGAATGGGTGAGTGAATCACAAGGATGTTACAATAGTGACAATAAAAATATTATGCATTTTAATTGTATCGTGTAAATTAGTGAGGTAATTCTGAAGTAAATATAAACAACACACCTGTAAAATTAGTAGCTTTTTAAAAATTTCAGTACATTTTTAAAAAGTTTTTATTTAAATTCTAGCTAATTAATGTACAGTGTGATATTAGTTTCAGGTGTACAATATAGTGATTCAACACTTCATTCAACCCCCAGTGCTCATCACGACAAAATGCACTGCTTAATCTCCATCACCTATTTAACCCTTCCCCCTACCCACTAACCATCAGTTTGTTCTTTACAGTTGAGAGTCTATTTCTTGGTTTGCCTCTCTTTTTTCTCCCTTTGCTCATTTGTTTTGCTTCTTAAATTCCACATATGAGTGAAATCATATAGTATTTGTCTTTCTCTGACTTACTTTTCTTAGCATAATACTCTCTAGCTCCATCCATGTCCTTGCAAATAGCAAGATTTTGTTCCCTTTTCTGGCTGAATAATATTCCAGTGTGTGTTCACACACACACACACACACACACACACACACACACACACACACTTCTTTATCCATTCATCAGTTGATGGACACTTGGGCTGTATCCATAACATGACTATTGTAGATAATGCTGCTGTAAACATCGGGGTGCATGTATCCCTTTGAATTAGCGTTTTTGTATTCTTTGGCTATATACCTAGTAGTACAATTGCTGGATCATAGGGTAGGTTCTATTTTTAATTTTCTGAGGAACCTCCATATTATTCTCTACCGTGACCGCACCATTTACGTTGGTGCAGTTTACATTCCCACCAGCAGTGCAGGAGGGTTCCCCTTTCTCTGCATCCACCCCCAACACCTGTTGTTTCTTGTACTGTTGGTTTTAGTTATTCTGACAGTTGTGAGGTGGCATCTCATCATGGTGTCAATTTGTATTTCTCTGTTGATGAGTGATATGGAGCATCTTTGTGTGTGTCTGTTACCCATCTGTATGTCTTCTTCGGAAAAATGTCTGTACATGTCTTATGCCCATTTCTTAACTGGATTATTTATTTGGGAGTGTTGACTTTGATATGGTCTTTATATATTTCAGTTACTAATCCCTTATCAGATAATGTCATTTTCAAATATATTCTCCCATCCCGTAAATTGTCTCTTAGTTTTGTTGATTGTTTCCTTCACTGTGAAGATTTTTATTTTGATAAAGTCCCAATAGTTTATATATGCTTTTGTTTCCCTTGCTTCAGCAGACATTTCTAGAAAGAAGTTGTTACAACCAATGTTAAAGGGGTTACTTCTTGTGTTCTCTTATATGATTTGTATTGTTTCAAGTATCACATTTAGGTCTTTGATCCATTTCAAATTTATTGTTGTTAATGGTGTAAGAAAGTGGTCCAGTTTCATTCTTTTGCATGTTGCTGTCCAGTTTTACCAATACCATTTGTTTAAGACACTGTCTTTTTTTTCCATTGGATATTCTTTCCTACTTTGCTTAAGATTAATCGACCATATAGTTGTGGGTTCATTTCTGAGTTTTCTATTCTGTTTTATTGTCTACTTTTGTGCCAGTACCATACTGTTTTGACCACTACAGAATGTAGTATAGCTTTAAGTCTGGAATTGTGATGCCTCTAGCTTTGCTTCTTTTTACAAGTTTGCTATCGCTATCTAGGGCCTTTTGTGTATCCATACAAATTTTTGGACTGTTTGTTTTAGCTTTGTGAAAAATGCTGTTGGTATTTTGATGGAAATTGCATTAAATGTGTATATTGCTTTGTGTAATATAGACACTTTACCAATATTTGTTCTTCCAATCCATGAGCATGAAATATCTTTCCATTTTTTTGTCTCATCTTCAATTTCTTTCATCAGCATTTTATAGTTTTCAGAGTACATGTCTTTTCCCTCTTTGGCTATGTTTATTACTTGGTATCTTATTGTTTTAATAAGAATGGGATTGAGTCCTTAATTTCTCTTTCTGCTGCTTCATTATTGGTGTATAGAACTGCAAGAGATTTCTGTATGCTAATTTTGTATCCTGTGACTTTACTAAATTTGTTTACCAGCTCTAGCAGTTTTTTGGTGCAGTCTTTTGTGTTTTCTATATAGAGTATCATGTCATCTGCAAATAGTGAAAGTTTTACTTCTTCCTTGCCAATCAGGATACCTTTTATTTCTTTTTGTTGTCTGATCTCTGTGGCTAGGACTTCCAGTACTCTGTTTAATAATAGTGGTGACAGAGGACATCCCTGTCACGTTCCTGACTATAGAGGAAAAGCTCTCAGTTTTTCCCCATTGAAGGTGATATTAGTTGTGGGTTTTTCATAAATGGCCTTTATTATGTTGAGGTATGTTCCCTCTAAACCTATTTTTTTATACTATAATAAAATTTTTACTTAAAAAATAGGCAATAAGGTGGAATTTCCCCCATAGTCTGTTGTTTGCCAACCCAGTTTTAAGCAGTTGGAAATTAATACATATCATTGAATTTATTTTTTACAATAATAACATAAAATAGGTAGTATTCATTCTATAGACAATCAAATGGATGTCCTGAGAATTTAAATATCCCAAGGTCATACAGAACCAGAACACAAACCCAGTTTATAGAATGTTAGAGTCTGACCTCTAATCACTACTGATAATGACTAGTATACATCCGTGCTTAATACAACAGCAGTGTGTTAAACTGTTGTGTCTATCACTTCATTTAACTTATAAGATCCCTATGATATAGGCACAATTAGCATTCTCTGTTGGCAGATGAGTGTGAACTCAACACCTGGGAAATCTGAGAACATTTCAAAGGTCAACAAAAAAAATGAATCAGTCTTTGTTCAAATTAACTTATTCTATTCAATTCAGTGACTGAAATAATGGAATCATTCTTTCAATGTGGCTTCAGTGACCTCAAGAATATATAAAAGATCATGCTTATTTAAGGAGCTCCTGAATTCTGGTGGAAGCTTCAAGATTTGAAATGCTTATTTCTCTCTCTTTTTCTTTCTGTGTATTTTATTTTTTGTCTATTTTTCAAGTTTTCATTTAAATTCTAGTTAACATAGGTGGAAAAATTGTTTTCAGGTGTAGAATTTAGTCATTCATCACTTACACATAACACGCATTGCTGATCACAAGTGCCCTTTACCCATCACCCACCTAGCCCATCCCCCACACACCTCCCTCCATCAATCCTGAGTTTGTTCTCTATAGTTAAGAGTCTCTTATGGTTTCCTTCCCTCTCTCTGTTTTTTTTTTTCCTTTCCCATATGTTCATCTGTTTTGTTTATTAAATTCCACATGTAGTGACATCAAGATTAAAGGCTTCTGCACAGTAAAGGAAACAATCAACAAAACTAAGAGACAATTTACGGGATGGGAGAATATATTTGAAAATGACATTATCTGATAAGGGATTAGTAACTGAAATATATAAAGACCATATCAAAGTCAACACTCCCAAATAAATAATCCAGTTAAGAAATGGGCATAAGACATGTACAGACATTTTTCCGAAGAAGACATACAGATGGGTAACAGACACACACAAAGATGCTCCATATCACTCATCAACAGAGAAATACAAATTGACACCATGATGAGATGCCACCTCACAACTGTCAGAATGACTAAAACCAACAGTACAAGAAACAACAGGTGTTGGGGGTGGATGCAGAGAAAGGGGAACCCTCCTGCACTGCTGGTGGGAATGTAAACTGCACCAACGTAAATGGTGCGGTCACGGTAGAGAATAATATGGAGGTTCCTCAGAAAATTAAAAATAGAACCTACCCTATGATCCAGCAATTGTACTACTAGGTATATAGCCAAAGAATACAAAAACGCTAATTCAAAGGGATACATGCACCCCGATGTTTACAGCAGCATTATCTACAATAGTCATGTTATGGATACAGCCCAAGTGTCCATCAACTGATGAATGGATAAAGAAGTGTGTGTGTGTGTGTGTGTGTGTGTACACACACTGGAATATTATTCAGCCAGAAAAGGGAACAAAATCTTGCTATTTGCAAGGACATGGATGGAGCTAGAGAGTGTTATGCTGAGTGAAATAAGTCAGTACAAGAAAGATAAATGCCTTTAAACCTACTTTGCGAAGAATTTTATCATGAATAGATGAAGTACTTTGTCGAATGCATCTATTGAAGTGATCATATGGTTCTTATCTTTTCTTTTATTAACGTGGTGTATCGTGTTGACTGATTTGTCAATACTGAACCACTCTGCAACCCAGTAATAAATTTCTCTTGATCGTGGTAAATGATTTTTTCCCTTAAATAGTTTATTGTCAAGTTGGTTTACATATAACACCCAGTGCTCATCCCAACAAGTGCCCTCCTCCATGCGCATCACCCCCCTTCTTCTCTCCCCCACCTCCATCAGTCCTCAGTTTGTTCTCAGTATTCAAGAGTCTCTCATGGTTTGCCTCCCTCCCTCTCACTAACTGTTTTTCCCCTTCTCTTGCATAATCCTCCATTAACTTCCTTCTAATCCCCCTATTCATGCAAACATATGGAAGTGCTGCTATGAACATTGGGGTACATGTGCCCCTATGCATCAGCACTCCTAGATCCCTTGGGTAAATTCGTAGCAGTGCTACTTCTGGGTCACAGGGGAGTTCTATTGTTAATTTTTTGAGGAACCTCCACACTGTTTTTCAGAGAGGTTGCACCAGCTTACATTCCCACCAGCAGTGTAGGAGGGTGCCTGTTTCCCCACGTCCTCGCCAGCATCTGGAGTCTCCTGATTTGTCCATTTTAGCCACTCTGACCGGCATAAGGTGATATCTCAGTGTGGTTTTGATTTGTATTTCCCTGATGATGAAGGATGCTGAGCATCGTTTCATGGGTCTGTTGGCCATCTGGATGTCCTCTTTGGAGAAGTGTCTGTTCATGTCTTCTACCCGTTTCTTCACTGGATTATTTGTTTTTCGGGTGTGGAGTTTGATGAGTTCCTTATAGATATTGGATACTAGCCCTTTATCTGATATGTCATTTGCAACTATCTTTTCCCATTCCATCAGTTGCCTATTAGTTTTATTGTTTGTTTCCTTTGCCGTGCAGAAGGTTTTTATCTTGATGAGGTCCCAGTAGTTCATTTTTGCTCTTGATTCCCTTGCCTTTGGGGATGTGTCAAGTAAGAAATTGTTGCGGTTGATGTGAAAGAGGTTGTTTCCTGCTTTGTCCTTTAGGGTTTTGATGGTTTCCTGTCTCACATTCAGGTCCTTTATCCATTTTTTGTTTATATTTGTGTATGATATGAGAAAATGATCTAGTTTCATTCTTCTGCATGTTGCTGTCCAGTTCTCCCAGCACCATCTATTAAAGAGGCTGTCTTTTTTCCATTGGATGCTCTTCCCCGCTTTGTCAAAGATTAGTTGGCTATTCATTTGTGGGTCCATTTCTCAGTTCTCCATTCTATTCCATTGGTCTATGTGTCTGTTTTTGTGCCAATACCATACTGTCTTGATGATGACAGCTTTGTAGTAGAGTCTAATGTCTGGGATGGTGATGCTCCCGTTTTGGTTTTCTTCTTCAATATTACTTTGGCTATTCAGGACCTTTTGTGGTTCCATACAAATTTTAGGATAGTTTGTTCTGGTTTTGAGAAGAGTGTGCAGATGACATGATACTCTACATAAAAAACCCGACAGAGTCCACCAGAAGCCTACTAGAACTGATCCATTAATTCAGCAATGTTGCAGGATACAAAATCAATGTAGAGAAATCGGTTGCATCTTTATACACCAATAATGAAGCAACAGTAAGAGAAATCAAGAAACTAATCTCATTCACAATTGCACAAAAAAAACCATAAAATACTTAGGAATAAGCCTAACCAAAGATACAGGAGATCTGTATGATGAAAACTATAGAAAGCTTATGAAGGAAATTGAAGAAGACACAAAGAAATGGAAAAACATTCCATGCTCATGGGTCAGAAGAATAAATATTGTTAAAATGTCATTACTACCCAAAGCAATCTACACATTAAGTGAATGATTTTTTAAATAAAATCAGTAGCTTTGTAACTAGAACAATTTTAGGTGGTCTTTTTCCTCAGCATTATTTTAATGGGCAATTCTTTGAATCCTATGTGGGAAATATTTTAAATATGTCTGTGCTATCTTTATATAAGAAAGCTTCTTTATTATTAATACAATTGGAGCAGCATGCATATTTAGAGAATCACAATATAAAGTAGCTCCTTGCTAGAGTGAACAAAGTGGATTATGCCTGTACTTATCCAGAGAAATGCCTCAGAGCCGTAGTAGGGTATTTTTCAGCCTAGGTAATAGTTTAATTCTCCTCACTCGGCAGAGCCCTAGATGCTGGCCCTTGTGTAGACAACCCTTAGAGCCGATCTGTAGTCATGCATAGTCTAGGTTTTCCTAGCAGTCTCATTTAGATGAGAAGCAACCTCTGTGCCAGGGAAATGTGTGTGTCGTTTCCAGAGTTATTCCAGCTCTGTTTCATTAAAGGAGAACATCTTTAACAACTTTGTGGCAAGCACTCCAGTACTGCCATGTGGTCACAGAGATCAGTGCCCTGGACCATAGAGATGACAAACAATCATGTGTTCTCCACTGCACAGAAATACACTCTTGCAACATCAGAGGAGTAACTAGAACTCAGAGGCTATGGCATCAAAAAGAAGAAAGAAACTTGTATGTAGGCCAGCATTTCCCAGGCATTTGGATTTTTCTGACAGAAAATTTTGAAATATTTTTTAAAAGACTGAGTAGATCCAACATAGAGCTTCAGACTTTTTACTGCAAAATGAGACCATTAAAAACACTTACACATATCCTATTTTTAACTGTCACCATCATAAAAGAAAGGACAGTTTATTGAAGAGAGAGAATGAGAGAGAGAGAGAGAGAGAGAGAAGCACATGGGTGACTCAGTCAGTTAAAAGTCTGAATTTGGCTCAGGTCATGATCTCATGGTTCATGAGTTCCAGCCCCACGTCAGGCTCTGTGCTGACAGCTCAGAGTGTGTAGCCTGCTTCAGATTCTGTGTGCTTCTCTCTCTCTCTGCACCTCTCCCACTCCCTCTCTCTTTCAAGAATAAACATTAGAACAATTTTTTAAAAAGGGAAATACATAATTACAGCAGTTTTTTGAGTTGAAGTTTCCTTATTATTCTTTTTCACAGGGTTTAGCCCCTATGGTTGGTGGCTCGGCCTTGGCCTTGGCAACCACCCCTGGAAGCTTCCTGCCTTGTCCCTTGAGAAACAATCTTGCAGGCCCTGTATTGAAGTTCTGGCAGCAACTTCTTTTCAGTCCTGGGAAGGTACATTGGAGATATATAGATTTTTACTGCTTCTTTACATAACCAAATAAAAGTCTGTGTCTTTACTTGAAGTGAATATTTAAAGCCTGTTCAACCAATGTCAGAGTTACCACATTGTTCTGTGGATTTCTTGCACACCAAGGAAAACCCTAGGAAATTGAAGTATGTAAGAAGACCAGTGGAAAACTGAGTTTTGCTTTAACTGCCAGCTAAATCTTTTCTCTTATGAGAATTCATTATCATTCAATCCGGTCAATGATTTCTCTTGAGTATACAGTTTCAAGTATAATAAACAAAAGTGTTCATCTGTGATGTGATCAGCAGAGCTTCTAATGGGACACAGATAAGAAGCAAAGTAAATACAAATCAACAAACATGACTTTAGGAAAAAAACAGCACTGTCCCTCTAGGGAACTTTAGGAAAACAAAACAACCAGACAACAATCAACCTGCTCAAACAAAGACTGGGTGTAAGAGACATGATTATTAGTTAAACCATCTTAATGAAATGTACAGACCTGTGTGCTCTTAGATAGATAATTCATGTGCAATTTTATTATCTCTCAAGGTTTAATTAAATATTTGCCTTTTGGCTAATCAGCAGCAATTAATAAGAGATGCTTATATTCACACAACTTATAAGAAATGTGGACATGGCCTCCATTGGAATTTTAGTGGTCTTCTTAATGAAAGCAAGGGTAGGCAATAACATGACAGCATATGTGCCAGGCGAGTACTGAAAATCTGTGTATTAGCATTTTCCAGAGAAATAGAACCTGTAGGGGGTGTGTGTGTGTGTGTGTGTGTGTGTGTGTGTGTGTGGGCAGAGAGAGAAAGAGATGGACAGAACAGAGATATATTTATTTTAAGGAGATTTCTTTCCTCCTACAATTGTGGGGGATTCAATGGGGCAGGTCAGCAGGCTGGAGACCTGGGGAAGAGTTGATGGTGCCCCTCAAGTCCCAAGGCAGACTGGAGGCAGAATTCCTTCTTCCTCCAGGGATTTCAGTCTTCTCACTTATGTTTTTTACTCAAAATTTATCAATTTAAACATTAATCTCATCTGAAAAAAAAAATACCTTCGCTGCAATACCTAGACGGGTGTTTGACCAAATATGGGGGCACTGTGGCCTAATGAAGTTGACATAAAATTAATTATCACAACCCTGGAAAGAAAAAAAAAAAAAAAGACATGAAAATATTTATTTTAAAATAGAAGGCTAGAAATGAAATGATAAATATAATCAATACTTGATATAGTGTCTTTTAAGTACCACACTTCTCAGCATTGAACTAGAAGTATGAATTTGGATTGAAAGGACAAAGGTAATAATGGATAACTGATCTGGTAGCATCTCTGTTCTAAGAATGTCATGTTATGTTTTATGTTTGGATCTGCATTCATGGCATCTAAAATATGCATTAGCAGTACGCTTAGGTGTCACCCATAAAAGCACGAAATGGCAAGGAAAAGGTGGGACACTTATGAAAAACAGAAAGAACCAAGAATGTCATTTGTTTCGTACCTTGTTGTAAAATAAATGCTGACTCTTTGATCCTCACCATGGTGCCACCATTTCATAGAAGCAAGATCCTATTTTTTACAGTGTTAGTCTTAAAAACAAACAGATATAATTTCTTCTGAGACTGGGCAATAAAACTTTGAGTAAAATGCAATGGTTGCATGATCTCACCTCTGAAAAGAGAAATAATAATGGCAGCTCTCTCATTAAGTTGTTAGAGATATCTTACAACATATGACATGAAAAGGTGCTCAGGGTGATGCCCTGGTTCACAGTGAGCATCCATTCCATGTTTATTACTATCGATATGATGAAGGACTTTTTAAAAACCTTGCTGTTGATTTTACTCAGTCTTTTTACTCTTAATGTCTGAACTAAGTTACTAATCTTGTGCCTTCCATACACTGTACACTTGTTAAGTGATCAAACCTAGTTTTTCCTTTAGATAAAAAAATGAAGAAAAGTAATTTCCCAGGTTCAGGCACCACAAAAAGAGAAAGAAATAGTAAAACAAAACAAAACAAAACAAAAACAAACTTTTAAAAAAGTCATCCTTCCTTCAGGGATTGCAGCCCTATTTATAGCCCACAGAAGGCAAGTGGAAATGGGCTGAATTTCAGCCCCTATTTTGCACCTCCTCCCCTTGGGAGCCTTGGTGACAGGTCTGAAACAGACAGTGGTGTCTTTGACTTCGTGTTCCTGAGAGGGTCTGAATAAGGTATTTAACATTACCATGTCTTCCAGGCAAATAAAATCCATTATCTTCCTTTTTGCTAAGGGAGTTGATATCAAGTTATACAACACCATCCTAATAAAGTGATAAATAGAGGTTTTCAACAAAGAGAACTTAAATTCATGTAGCAACACCCAGAAATGGATTCTTTGAGGGGAATAATTGACTTCCTACTCTTATATTCTGCCCATCCATCCTAGAATCTGCTCCCAAAACAGTCAGGAATGGCATACTCAAAGATACAGGAGCTGAGCCACCAAAAGATTCACCTTTATAGGGAGATAGGGTGATTCTTTAGATATTCTGTCTTTAGGCCAGACCTTTTTGGAGGTGGCTGCCCCTCCCTTAGCTCCCTCTGTCCATGGCTCTCAAAATTAGAAAATTTCTCCTACTCACTACTAGCAAGGGAGAAAATGATAACTCTGGGTAGAGGATGGGTCAAAGGAACAGACCTGGAAGGCTGGGAAGAAATGGTTTTAGAGACCAAGGGACTGGGATCATCTGGGATTAGGAAGTGGAGCTGAGATCAAATAGAATCGAGGAGGATGGGCTCAACAGTGGCCACAGAGGCTTTCTAACACACCAGAAATTAGGCTGTAAGCCCAGGAAAGGCAGTAGAGGTGAGCTTAGCCACTTCAGGAAGACATTCTCCAGGACTTTGACCCTTTGACATTTGTATAGTTTGGTGTGGATTGAATGACACTTCTTCAGAAAGAAACTGCCTGATTACTCCCCAGGAGTGTATATGAGTTTGTGTGTGCATGTGCTCAGAAGTACAAAGGAATACTCTCTTCCTCTATTCCATCTAAAGATTACCTGTTTCCTGTACTTGTCCGGTACAGAAATGATTACCTGTTTCCTGTATTGTGCAGTGCAGAAGATGGAAAGGCAAACAAATCATGCTCAGGAACATCTCACCAGTAGGCCATTTATATTTTCTGTTATAACTATACCTTGAGTGATAAGAGGAATCGTGCCTCACTTTCATATAATAAGCTTCAGTGTATTCTGAGAGAAGCTGCCAAGTCATTATATTCCAGAGAAATTGTTCTGCCAGGTCCAGAATCACTTGGGTTCTTTGAGATTTTAGAACATTTTGGATTAGTGAGGGCTTTTTATTTGTACCAAATAAATATGTTAGTATTAATCATCAGCTATATTGGGGCTGATTACTCACTTTGTGGATTTTCTATATCCTTTTTTCTCCTTTCTCATTTTTGGCCCTTTCATTGCTCATTTGCAACTCCATAAGACATCAAAGAGGAAATAAAAGGAGGTGAAACTTATATCATTTCGGTTCTATATTTCTCCATGATTTATTCTGATTTTGCTAGAGGAAAGTTGGACGTGTTGGTTGAAAAGGTACTTCAGGGCTTGCTTGTAAATTTCAAAAAAAAAAAAATCCATTTTGTTTTTGAAGGACAGACGACACTCTGCCTTTATTTAGTGTGTTGGATAAAGGCCTGACTTTTTTAGAGTTGGTTGACCTATGTTACTCTGCCTTCACCTTTTGGCTGGATGATCATGTCATGTCTTTGGACTGCAGTCCTTCAATTGTAATTTGGACTGGATGATTTCCCATTCACCTAGAAAACTTCTAGTGAGCCACCGGCAGTTATGGAAATTCATCAGCAACTAAGAGTTCTTACCTATCTAACCTCCTTGTGACCATTATTTATCATTTTATGAGAAAGTTGATTGGAAGTTCAGTGAAGTTTAGGGGTCATAAAACAGAGTCAGAAGCCTGGCCTTGCTCTCATTAATCCTTTGCTTCTTCATGTGATCTAACCTCCCTATAGACCACTAGCTAGTTACCACTGCCATCCTTCACTCTCCTTGTTTTCAGGGACTAATTGGAAGTGGCCTCCTCTTCCAAGTTCACTGCTGAGTGTCTGAACTTTACTGTAAATAACTCCCCTATCCCACAGTTCAGACCCCTGTCTCTCCAATCCACCTCCTTAGCATCTGTAGACTTCAGAGTATGCAAGTGACAACTCTTATTCTAATAGAACTCAAACACACTATTTTTACCTCTTTTAACACTTTTTTGTTTTCTTCCAGATAGTCCAGTTGCTATGTGAAGTCTTTAGCCAGAGAATGCAATTTTGATGTTTTCTTATTTTCTTGATAATAGCAAGGCAGCTGTCTCTGAATTTTTTGGTACTCACTTTGACTTTATCTTAATCTCATTCAAGGTATGATGTATATACTTCTTCATATGGAACCAGTATTCATAACCAACTCTGTGAATGAATTGATAAGATAAAGAAACTTTCAGAGTGAAGTACTTAATGTTTAGATTTACATACATTTACATTTAGATTTACATACTCTTAAATGCCAATTTTCACTTGCTATATAGTACAAACTAGAATGCTTTTGTTGAAATGTAGAGCACATGCAATATAGCTTAATTTCTCCCATAGAAAAGTATGTATGATGAATCAGGGCACAGTCAGTGAAGCATTAGACTCTTGATTTTCCCTCAGGTCATGATCTCACAGTCCTGAGATCAAGCCCCATGTGCTAAGGCTCTATGCTAAGCACAGAGCCTGCTTAAGATTTTGTGTCTCCCTCTCTCTGCCCCTTCCCCACTGTCTCTCTCTCTGTCGTGCTCTCTCTCTCTCTCTGTGTCTCTCTCTCAAAAAAAGAAAAGACAAGTATGTATGATGGATAATTAGTTTTATTTCCCTCCAATTTTTCACCACTTTAAAAATTTTAGTTGTGTCCTTCTCAATTTCTTTCACTTCTATTTTTTTTATTATTATTATTTTATGGTTATGATTATGCCTGTGCTATTGCTGATGATAACTAGCAATGGATTCCTTCTGGCTCTCCAAAGGTAAACTTTTCTTGTTATGGATCAAATTAGATCCATTTCCCTTGCCACTTTTTCTCCTCTGTTTCTCTCTCTCCCTCTCTCTCTCTTTCTTTCTCTCACTATAAATCCTTGTTTTCATTCTCTCTCTGAAAACTATATTGAAGTTTCTAAAGCTTTCAGACTCATACTACATACCTGTGTCTTGAGAAATAGTTAGATGCAATGAAGGAACTTTGATATCTTTGTAATGATAATTTAATGGCTGTACTACTTGATGTTAGAAAATTCCTCAAAGTAAAATAGTCCGAATGAGATTACAATGTGTGCAGTCATTAAGAATATCTGATAGGCATGGCATGAATCATATATTAAAATGTGTTCTGACTTAAAGCATTAGCTTAAACAATTCCCTGTAGAATAAATAGTGTCTTGACCTAGATTTTGATTATTATCTTTCATTCAGTCTTGAAGAAGACCTTCAAACTCACTTGCCTGAGGCACTTGCAAGCTCTAAGTTTTTTTTTTTTTTTTTTGGCTCATGAAAGAAAGATAAGTCACTCTTGAGAAGTGAGAAATCCTACAGTAAAAACCTAGTGGAAGATTATCTCTGTTTCCTTTAACCAAATCACACCTTTGTATAACCTTAGTTTATTATTATTATCAATTTATTTGACTCTTTAACCATAATCCATGGCTGTCATGGGTTAACATCACTACAACTGGTGTAAGAGAGGATATAGTTTAAATGTATCCCATTAGGTTATTTTATTTTATTTTATTTTATTTTTTTTTTTTTTAATGTTTTATTTCTAGGAGAGAGACAGAGAGAGAGACAGCGCGAGCAGGGGAGGGTCAGAGAGAGAGGGAGTCACAGACTGAAACAGGCTCCAGGCTCTGAGCTGGCAGTCAGCACAGAGCCCGACGCGGGGCTCGAACCCACGAACCGCGAGATCATGACCTAAGCGAAAGTCGGACGCTTAACCAACTAAGCCACCCAGGCGCCCCTAGGTTATTTTATTTTGAAAGTAATCATTTCTAACTACTGAATTAAAATTACTATTTAAACAAAAATGACTAATGGCTGGAAGGCTAGAAGCAGAGACATAAAACCAGTTTACATAAAACCAGTAAAGAGTGAAGGTAGATTAGTAGAGTTGTACACTGGGGCTGAATCAATGGGTCACATAGAAACAGGGATAGTGGTGAGAGGGAAAGGTGAGCTCTCGGCCCAGGTAGGAGCTGCCCACAAAGAAGGCTACAGTAGGACTTTCGCCAACCTTGGTTTTACTTTATCACATTACTCCCGTTCTCCAAATTCCAAGCAAGTACTGAGTGTACGTTAAATATGGATTTTATGAATGTTGTGGAACATAGTGATAATAGCCTACTGGTGTAAATGTTGACGAAGCAAAATTCTCTATTCAGTGTCAAAAGAAAGTTTATGTATTTATTCAATTCCTTTCTTATTTCATAGCCTGCTAATGCTTCCTCCTTTGATGGTTTTCATCCCATTCTTGATTTTAACTGCAATCAGCATTTCATTTGCTTCCAAATATATATCAGTAATACTGAGTTCCAGACCTGTTTATTCAATAGCGCCCTTGACCTCTTCCTCTAGAATATCTCATGGACCTCTTTTTAAAAATATTTATTTATTTTTGGGAGAGTGCAAGTGAGGGAGATGCAGAGGAAGAGGGACAGAGGATCCAAAGTAGGCTCTCTGCTGACAGGCTGACAGCAGCAAGCCTGATGTGGGGCTCAAACTCATGAACCATGAGATCATGACCTGAGCCGAAGTTGGACGCTCAACCAGCTGAATCACTCAGGTGCCCCTCTCATAGACCTCTTATTTTAACATGTCAAAATAGCACTCTGGATTTTCCTTCTCTCTGTTCCATCTGAGAAAACCAACTTACCCTCTTTCAGATTTCTCCATTGCAGTAAAGGAATCACTTTCCTTCTGATTGCTGAATCCAAATGTCTAGGATTTGGTACCTGCATTGAAATTTTTCCTGACTTCTTTTTCACCACACTTCACTTCTACTGTGCTAATCTGAGCCACCTGATTCTCTCACCTTGTCTAATGAATGTCACTGCCTACCGAAAAGTCTTCCTGTCCACTCTCGGTCTTCTATCTATATCTTTCACAAGTAGCCAGGAAATGTTTAAACACATCATAAACATCATGCCACTCTCTTGCTTAAATGTCTCCAATGATTTTGCAACATGCTTGTAATAAAATCTAATTTCCTTATCATGGCTAAAGGTTCTATGTAGTCATCCTTCTACGTCACCTCATATATACCTACTCTCCTCTTGGATCATTACCCAACAGCCAAATGTATTCTGACTGTTGGGCTATGTATTAGTTTTCTGTGCTTTGTAACAAGTCATTACAAACTTAACAACTTAGAATAACACATCTATTATCTCATAGTTTCTGTGGGTTGGGAGTCCTATTATGGCTTACCTGAGTCCTCTGCTTAGAGTCTCCATAGGCTGAAATCAAGTGGTTGTCCAGGGCTGACTTCTCATCTGACTGCTCAACTAAGGAGGCATTTGTTTTCTCACTAGTGTGTTCTTTTGAAAACATTTGGTTTCTTGGGGCTGTGGCTTTTTCAAAACCAACAACAGAGAGAGAGAGAGAGAGAGAGAGACCAGAGTGACTTCGATAGAGTCTTATATTACATAAAATAATCTGGAAGTGACCTCTTATATTTTTGCCACATTTTATTGGTTAAAAGCAAGTCACAGATATTACACACAAGAGGAACGGATTATCCAAAGGTGGTAACACAAGAAAGAGGCAGTCATAGGGAAGCACCTGAGTTGTCTGTCTTCCACACAGCAACATATCAACTCTGCTCCTGACTTTGGAGCTTTGCCTGTTCTTTTCCCTCTACCTATGACGTTCCTCACCCCACCCAGCTCTGTGCCTGACTCTTCACCTCAATCATTTACTCAGGTTTCAGCTCATGGAGGGCTTCTCTAAGAATCCACTCTAAGCAAACATCCTCAACACACATACACATATATGCACGCACACACTCATGAATTATATTACCCTGTTTTTATCTTATTTAATAGCCCTAAAATCACCTTGTTTACTCATTTGCTATTTGTATCCCACTCCCACTAGAATAGAATGTCCAAATGCCCATTAGAGTGGAGGTTCAGCTAGCACTGTATTTTTCAGCACTTGGAAGTCATATACAATAGCATAACTAATGTTGTTGGGTAAATTTAAAATAATATAGGAATAAAGTGAATAGTTCCTAATTTTATGTGGGATAAAGAACTGAAAGAATTATAAGATTCTCACTTGAAAATTTTTTTAAAATGTCAAAATCTTGTTCTAATATTAATCTACTAAGGTGAATAGCCAAGTGTAAAATGTATTATTCTGAATTCCAAGGTCTGATTTAAAATTTATAATTATTTATATCTTATTATTTTGGAAATATTAGGAAGAAAAATTATATGACTTATAAAATGTTTTATTTCTACAGTGTAATTTTATTCCTAAATGTGCAATACTTTTTTGTATGAAGACTGGAGTATAAGATTACAGTAGTAAATTTCATCCTACTTTGGACTCCTGTGTTTTTCCAGGTTGGAAACATAGACAAATTGAATAGCTGTAATATTCCTTAGGGCAAGAAAAAGATCTTGAACCTGCCTCTTTGTAGAGTTTCAAGAGAAGGCAGTCTTCGGTGGAAGCACTAGCTCAGTGTCTAGTTTACAGCTTGACAGATTCAAAAAACAAATATTTACCAGTTTGCCAAAAAATAATCAGGATGTAGAAATTAATGTACAGAAACCAAAAATTTTAAAAGACTAGTTTATGCATCCATTTGCCAATTTATGCTCGACTCTGTATTTGACAAAGCAACAGATCCTCACTGTTAAGTCATAACTTCCCATTTCACTGTAGGTATAAATGTTGATCAGAAAGTCTGTTGTGGAGCACAGAATAAGAAAGGAATCAGATGTCCTTAAAAGATAGGTCTGTCAGGCTTTGACCATCTATAGGATTGCATTACTCTAGGGAAGTCTGTGGTTAGATCACTGAATTTGGCCATTGAAGTCAACCCCAGCTTCTCTAGAGACTGCTATGGGACACTTGACAAATTCTTCCCCATGCGCACCCTGCTGCTGTTTTTTTATCAGTCCAGACATTATTTCTTCTGGGCAACTTATATTTTTGTGGAATTGATTATAAGCACAACTTTCAAGAAACACAAGTAGGTTTTTATAGTCACAAGTTCTCAGAGGCAACACACATAAGCCATTTTGCACAATGGGCTACTTTTACAGATGCTTAGTCTGTTTATGAGTGTTGATTTTTACAGCTCAGAGTTTCACTTGACAACCTCTTCCTCTTACTGTTTTCAAACCCTCTTGATTCATCTTCCTTGGTACCTATAGCCTTCTATGAACTGATTACATACATTGCTCTTTACTTTATTAAATAGTCATCTGCTTAGATAGTTTTGGTTGCACCAGCAGGAGAAAAAATGAAAAATACTTTTATTATGAATTTCATCAATATTTATACTAATGAGCTATTGGAAAACATCTGCAACTTTCTATCATGATTTTCAACTTTTGTCTCTAGAACAAAAGGTAATGAAGGGGAAAATGGAAATGCTGAAATAATTTGAGTACCAAGTTTTTAAAAAATACTTTACTCTTCCTTCAATGTGTTGTTGGAGCAGTGATGTGCTCTTCCAGAATTTATGTGTTTAATGACTTTCAGGATGAGTTCTATCTACTGAGAATGCTTGCAATGGTAGTTTATTTGATCTTCAACAGCACTCCTGTCTCCATCTCATCTTTCAATCTGAGTGTTTAAAAAAAAAAGGAGAAATGATTTGGAGGATTTTCAAAGCTTGTTATGTATTTCACGTGAGACACCCATTTTTTTCTTCTGTTAGGAAACCAGAGACTCATCAACCCAGCAAGATTCTGCTTTTACAAAAATATGCCTCCTGCCTATGAATTTCATACACAATTAAGTGCATAAAGTAAGTACATTGTATTTGTGATAAACTCTTATTCAGTTAAAACAGCCTAGCCAAATTTCCTTTTACTTTTAAAGGTTTATTCTTTTCACAAAGATAGCTATTATTTCAAAAGAAACTCTGGAATCAGAAGAGAGGAAAGTGTGGGGCTGCAAAAATATTGAAAATTCACTTACTGGAGTGTCCAGGAAGTCTGGAGTCAGAAATTCTGGAGTTATTATCTTTTTCCAATTCAATGAACTTTCTCTAATTGTTTCTTCATTAATCACCTAAGTTAAGAATTCTAGATGAACTGTAAAGTGTTATGTTATTCCAGTTGTTAGGACTGATAGAGGACAAGTCTGAGCTATGAGAAAAGTATACCAGGAGTTTCAGATGGCAGGAAGGGGAAGCAGCAGTGATTCCATTGGTGAGAGCCAGGCTGAAGAGGGTGCCAGGACCATGCTGTTCTTTCTGGGGAGAGGAAAGTAGTGAAAGATAACACTTACAAAGGGCAAGTGCTAAGATATGAGGGGTACATTAATGAAGGGAAAGGTGCAGGATGGTTAAGGTGGATAATATTAGAAGTTTTAATAATATATCTGCTATTCAAAATGACTTTTATTGTCAGTAGGTGGTAGTCAGTCAGATTATATGGAGACTATATAATGACATGATTTGGAAGAATCTGGAGAAGACTGCTCACCTTCAAAGGGACCTTCCCATCTGTGAGATGTAGCTAATCAAAGGCAGGAGGAGATAATGATTAGGAGCAAGGACTTTGGAGTCACAAAGTCTAAATAAATCCCAGGTCTGCTGCTTATTATCTGGGAAAACTGAAGCAATATGGCAAAACTGAATACATGCTACAAATCTGTGGGTAGCTTCACAAAGCTCTAGAGGCAGAGCTAATCCTAATCAGGCCTGAAACAAATGATTCAAACAGTAGGGTCAGTATGTAGCAGGTTGTGACTGATCTTGAAGGCACGAAAAGGCAACACAGTCTTGTCTGGGCCAAAAGTAAGAGCTAAAAGGCTCTCAGATTACCTATTCAGAAAAGATAGACTATTAATCAGGGTCTCAATTACAAAGAGGTCTCAATAACGAAACTTAGCTCTGGCTAATATAAGCAGACAAAATTTTGTTAAAATCCTATTTGATCCTTTATAGAAGATTCACACATTGGAGAACAAACATGAATCCTTTACAGTATCCCAAATCCTGCCTCATAACTTGTGCCAGGGAGACTCTGTGGGCACAGATGCCCCACCTTGGACTTCTAAATCTATCCGTGTTGGCCCTGGGCTCTAGACAGTGCTACCCCTGAAAATGGCATAATGACTATCACTGCTCTCAGCCTTGTCATTTTCTGCATGAACGTTATGAGTTTGCATGATTCACGTGTGGTTCAAAGTCTGAAGCAGATGTGTCTAATTGGCTGAAACTGGCAGCATATCAGTACCCTCATTGCAAAGGAGTCTCAGAAAGTAATGTTCTGGCATACTGAGCTTCTGTACCTGGAAGTGGACTTCTTCTTCTTCTTCTTCTTTTTTTTTTTTTTTACAAATAGTTTATTGTCAAATTAGTTTCCACATAACACCCAGTGCTCATCCCCACAAGTGCCCTCCTCCATGCCCATCCCCCCTCCCCCCCACATCCATCAGTCCTCAGTTTTTGTCA